>NC_084587.1:14765016-15065016 GCF_033807715.1 Cololabis saira | reverse complement strand
CTGGCCTGAGGGGAAGTGTAAAGAAGTCTAATCCACGATATAAACCTGTGTCCAAATCCGAATTTATGAAGTGTTGCAAAAAGATAGTTAAATTCGACATGATCAAAAGCTTTCTCAGCATCAATTGCGATAACAACTTCAGGGAGTGGAGAAGAATCTTTAGAGAGAATCACATTAAGAAGTGTACGAACATTATAGAAGAGCTGGCGTCCCTTGATGAAACCATTCTGCTCCTCAGATATGATGCTAGGAAGGATCTTATCAAGACGAATTGCTAGTGCTTTGGCTAAAATTTTGACATCTACATTCAGTAAAGACAAGGGCCTATAAGAAGTGCATGATTCAGGGTCCTTGTCCTTCTTCAAAAGGAGGGCAATAGACGCCTGCATTAAAGAGGGAGGCAATGAGCCATGATCAAGGGACTCATTGTACATTGAAAGTAAAAGGGGGGCTAATTTGTCTTTGAATTTTTTGAAAAACTCAGCTCCGAACCCATCGGGACCAGGGGCCTTGTTGCTTTGCGTAGCTTCAATGGCGGCAGCAATTTCTTGCAAGCTGAAAGGAGCATCGAGGCCATTAGCCACATCCAAATTAATAGTAGGGACAGTGATATTATCAAGAAAGGAGGTCATTTCTGCTGTGTCAAGTGGAGATTCTGACTCATAGAGAGAGGAGTAGTATGATTTAAAAATTGTGTTGATGGCGATTGGATCGGTGGTAAGTGTGCCATTAGAATCTCTAATGCTGGGAATAAGTCTCGACGTTGCTTGCCTTTTTAATTGGTGAGCCAATAACCTGCTTGGTTTATCGCCGTGTTCATAATAGTTGGCATGAGCGCGTAATAGGAGCCGTTCAGAATCGGCTGTCGCTATAAGATCGAATTTTGACTGCAAATCAAGCCGTTGTTTCAGTAAACTCGGACTCGGGTTAACTGAGTTTAGTCTGTCTGTGTCCTGAATTTTAGATGTGAGCTCCTGTAATTTAGCCCTGCGGATTTTACTGGCGTATGCTGAATAAGAGATAATCTGTCCTCGCAAATATGCTTTGAGTGATTCCCATACTAGCGAAAAACTGGTAGAATCTGTTTTGTTTAATGCAATGAAATCATCTATTGAAGCAGATATAGAAACATTAAATGCATCGTCGGATAAAAGCAATGGATTAAACCTCCAGGGAGAAGAAAAACGGGGGCGCTCAGACCATGTTATATTCAAAGTTAGAGGGGCGTGATCCGAAATAACAATTGGGTGGTATACGACAGAAGTAACTTTGGGGAGAAGAGAGCCATCAACAAAAAAATAGTCAATACGTGAATATGACTGATGTACTTGTGAAAAAAAAGAGAATTCCTTATCTCCAGGATGTGAGACCCTCCACGGATCAACAAGCCCGTTCTTGACTGTAAAATCGGTAATAGATTTTGACATAGAGGATTGAGTCAAAGTACGAGGATTCGAACGGTCCAAAGAAGGATTAATAACACAATTCAGATCACCGCCCAGTATTGTAATATGCGTATTTAAGAAAGGGAGGTTGCCAAACAGCCTATCCGTAAAATTGGGGTCATCAAAATTAGGGGCATATATATTCACCAACAATACAGGGTTACAGTATAGAGTGCCCGCAACAATAAGATATCTACCATTCTTATCGGATATTGTCCTGGAGACGGAGAAATTGACTCTTTTGTTGATCAAAATTGCTACTCCTCTGGACCTAGAATCAAAATTTGAATGAAAAATATCACCCACCCAAGCTCGTTTGAGTCTGAAATGATCTTTATTTCGCAAATGAGTTTCCTGAAGGAAAGCTATGTCAGTGTCCAGGCGTTTCAAATGTGAAAAAATCTTTGATCGCTTAATTGGATTATTCACACCTTTCACATTCCAGCTAGTGAATGTAATGTTTGATCCAGTATCAGGCTTGCGCAGATTACGATCGTTCATAGGCATTCTCTGAGAGAAAATAAGACCGACTCACCCACCACCAGAGGAGATATAAGGAAAAGAGGTAAAAGGGAAAACCAAAACAAACAAAACTCAGGAGTATATACATACCTACAGAGACAAAAAGCCAACATCCCATAACCCCCGCCCACCCACCCAACGCACATTAGATGATCCCATCCCCAAACGATGGAAACAGCCGTGCTGGCTTCAAAGGAAGCCATTCTCGAAAAGAGATGCTTTCGACTATAAAGCTAAATACAAAAACAAAAACAAAATTGGCTCCTGCAGAGTTAAAACCTTAAAAAAAAAAATAAAATAAAATATGAGGCATATGAAACCATCAATCTGAGGCATTCTGACGATCGCTGTCTTGTCAGGGTAACAACAAACGTAAATTAAGGAGATCTTTGGCCTATAGAACAATAATATATACATATATGCACTCACACACCCACACAGACACGCACACACATGCACACAATTTAAGCAAAGACAGGGGTGTGTGCATATTTTCTAATCAAGGCATCATACCAGAGAAATGATTAGGCCATCAATTTAAAACGGTGTTGTTCCCATTGATAGTTAGAAGAGAAAAGAAAAAAAATTTAATAAATAAATAAAAAATAAAAAATAAAAAATTACGACATAAAGTCCCATTTTCTGAATTGACTCAGTCACTCACCCCGGGCCAAAGTCCCGCACGGACATCAAGCTGGATAAATCGTCCCAGAAAACTAGCTGGTAGTCACTTTTTTTATTTTCCTGATGAATGCCAGGGCTTCATCTGGCGACGTGAAGTCCCGCTGCTGGCCGTCATGGGTTACACGCAGCCGTGCGGGATACAGCAATCCATACCGGACTCCTTCAATCTCCCGCAGCTGACGGCGCACGTCATTAAAGGCAGCGCGCGCCCGCGCTGTCTTGGCTGTGTGATCCGGGAACACGGAGATGCTCATACCCCGGACTTTGATCTGCTGCCGCTCTCTCGCCTTTCTCAGGATGTCAGCGCAGTCGGTGTAGTAATGGAGCCTTGCCACTATTGCGCGGGGCCGCTCCCCGGGCTTCGGTCTCGGCATGAGGGTGCGGTGGGCTCTATCCACCACCGGCTCTGCGTCGAGGGAGAAGGCTTCCGCCAATAGCCTGGAAACACCGGCTGCAGATGAAGAGTCAGGATCCTCCTCCGGGACGCCAATAATCCGTACGTTCTGCCGACGAGACCTTGACTCCAAATCCTCGCATCTGTCCTCCAGCCTCACATATTCTTTCGACAAGTGCTCCACTTTTTTCTGGAGAGCAACGATGTCATCTGAGCAGCTTGAGAGCGAGAGCTCGATCCCAGCGACCGTGGTCGCGAGACCCGCGACGTCCGCCTTCATGGATGAAATACTGCCAGAAAGATCGGCTTTAAGAGAAAGCAGCTCGGACTTAATGGACGTTAAATTATCGGTAAGTGCTGCCTGAAGCTCTGACCGAAATATAGCTGCAACATCATTGCGGAGAGCGGAGAGGAGTTCGGTTTTAAGCCGGCTGAACTCCGCAGCTGGAACCTGCGCAGCGCAGGTGCTCTCAGGAGGAGGAGAATCACCGCGGGGCGAGGAGACAGCATGAGCAGCAGGCCGCGGGTTAGCTGGAGGGTTATTCCCCGCTTTAATGGACTTTGGAGGCATTTCCGTGGTAAGTTGTCGAAGTAACCGCGTTGAAAATAATTTAGTTAAAACCAAAGCCGTGGGAGTGATGCAAAAAGTGCCTATAAATGTTGAATTAAAATTAACTCTGCAGGAGCTCCGCTAATCACGTCTCACCCCATGTACAGCTAAGCCGGAAGCCTTCTACCCCTCATTTTCATCCCTACCCCTAAATTTTGCGCGTTCCCGTGAGGGTAGTGGTGTCCCAATTCCTCTTTTCACCTAGGGGTAGTGGAGAAAACGAGTGTAGTGGCTATGAATCTGTCCCTACGGATCAAGGGATTTCCGATCCACACTAGCATAACTAGGGCCAGAAAAATTTCCCACAATGCTTTTCGTCATCATTTGCGGACTGAATCAAAAAAAAACATGGCGGACATTTCTTATTTTTTAGTGAAAAAAATCAATATTTTGAGTTAGTTTCTGCATAAAAATGTGTTTTGATTACATTTCTAGCGAGAAATATATATTTTACTTTCATAATATTCACTCAGTGAATGTACACAATCACTCGTTTGCCCGTTGTTGCGAAGTCTTTTTCAAACCTCGCCAGAATAAAGACTGATTTATGGTTCCGCGTTACACCAACGCAGAGCCTACGGCGTAGGTTACGCGGCGACGCGCGCCGTACGTCGTACCCTACGCCGTAGGCTCTGTGTCGATTTAACGCGGACCCATAAATCAGCTCCTGAGCCGGCAGGCAGGCAGAAATCCCGAAATTTTCGGAGCAAATTTCTTAACAGGCGTAGCTACAACTGTTAGATTTCATCTATTAAACCAACATTTATCTTCCTAAATTATTTATTTCAGCCAGCGGTAATTCTCCACAGAGCTGCAGGTTTCTCCCCGGGACGACGGCGCAGGTTGACCCGGCTGTGAGCTGCTGCTGCTCCGAGCCGGCGGCTCTTCTCATCGCCGAAAACATCAGATCAAGGCTTTATTTTGATAAACTGAGCCCAGGTTGGGGATCTTAACGGTTACTTTTACGCCTGAAAAAATATTAAAACTTAATAAAGTGGCATATTAACAGCTTTTGGCTCTCAGCTTCCAGATTTTAGTGGTGGTGCTGAAAGTAGAAGTAGTGGGTGTATTGGTACAGGCCCCTGGGAAGATTTCAAGTGCCCTAAAATCTGTGGCTTCTTTTTTAGGGGTAGTGGTAGTGAGGGACTGCTAGTGGAAGAAAGTAGGGGGAGTATTGGGATTGGCCCTTTATAACTACAGATGCAACAATCTTGATTTTTTCCTCATGGTCTGAGGTCCTGATGCCGACTTGGTCAACTGTGATTTTCTTTCCTAAGAACGATAATTAGCTGCGCAGATGAACGTAATCCACTGTGAAAGGCTCAGTCTTCCGCCTTAACTTTGATTAGTTTGGTAACGGTGAGAATCCTCTGCAGGATTGATGCTGTTTTAGGTGTTGGGTTCGGTTTGTCGTTCCATGAATATAACCTTCCCCTCCAATAATAGAAGGCAACAATCGATTCAGTGAACACCCACACACAACACCTTGCAGCATGTGCAGGTTTCTGCTCCAGAAATACAACACAGGAATTCTTAATGTCTTTTCAAAAATGTTATTAAAAATAATAAGATTTCATACTTATGCTCATGGTTTAAGTCATCAGGCTGCAGTCATGCTTATTAGGCCAGAAATGTAGGAAATCAACATTAAGAAATGATGCAACGATGAGACAGACAGAGTGCAACCACTTATTTCCGCATTACTAAGACATAAGCGGTGATGTTGGATGTAGGTTAACTCTGTCTCGGTCCTCGGTGTGATCTGTGCCCCCAGGGCAGAGTGTGAAGAGCGTCTCAGAGCCGAGTTCAGAATAGAGATGAATGCCGCCGTCGCCGAGAGCGAACAGAGGTGGCAGGACCGGGAGCAGGAGCTGCAGACGCAGACGTCCGAGCTGCAGGACCAGCTGAGCGAGCTGCAGGCGCAGGTGAGCCACAGTCTGCGTTGAAAATACTCCTATATGATATTTTATCCATCTTTTTTGTTTGTTTGCATGAAGTATGAACCCTGAAGTATTAGAAAAGTCAGTTTCGATTTACTGAAGTGCGATACTAAATCCCTGGAATACTTGTAATTAGTTCCATCAGTCTGCGCTGAGTGCTTGAAGAAGCCTGAATTATTTACGTTGTGTTAGTCCGCAAATTTCAAAACAATAGCAACGTACCCATTAATGTACAACACTGGAAGCACGCCTGGACCTTAAAGAGCCTTCACTCGGTGATTTTCTCACCAACGCAGGCGGAGAAGAAGAAGGGGGGGCAGGGCGACGATTGCCACGGCAACCCTGAAATTGACAGGCTGAGAAAAGAGGTCCAAGATACGAAGGAGATAAACCAGAAACTGAGGGAGCTGCTGCAGGTAAGCGCACAGAAAACACTGACGGTTTGAGAAAATCACCAAGTGCACCACTTCATCGATTTCCTCGCTGATGAATAATTTAGCAGCCTTGATGAAAGTGTTGCAGAGGAGAGGCAACATAATGCTCTTCTATGACTGGGAGCACATACAGGATTAAATACTCTGCACGTGTGTCTTTGAAGAAATTATAATGGTGACTTGTTTAATTATATATATTTATATGTATATAATTGTGTGTAAATGTGTTGGAGGAGCCCCAAAGCCCGTCTTTAACTGAGGAGAGACACAATCATGGCATGGCGCTCCAGGCGTTGGAGAGGCAGGCCAAAGAAGATCTGCTGTCTGAGAGGAACAGACTTCAGACAATGCACCACCTGGAGATCGGTAACACACACACACACACACACACACACACACACACACACACACACACACACACACACACACACACACACGCAAGTACACGTGAGCACAAACACTCTGTGTAGCGCATACACCGCTACGAGAACAAAAACTAGTAAATTCAGACTCGGAGGGATGTACACACTGGGATTGCAAATTCGACACTGGAATTGCTATCGCCATGGATACCCTTCACCATGGCAACAGCAGAGGGGTACCTTGTCAGAGAGGGCCAGAGAGATTTTGTTTTTCCGTGCGTTGTGATATCAGATAAGCAGCGTGCGGAGCTGACCCAGCAGCACACGGAGTGGAGTCGACAGATGACCCAGAGGCACATGCAGCAGATCGAGGACCTGCAGGCGCAGCTGGAAGCACACACGCAGATGATGGCGCTGCAACAGGTGACCCACGCTGCCTCTCTAACTACCGCAGGGCCTAATATTAACAGAGGTGGGTAGAGTAGCCAGAAATTGTACTCAAGTAAAAGTACTGTTACTTCAGAATAATATGACTCAAGTAGAAGTAAAAAGTAAGAAGTAAGAAGTAAGAAGTAAGAAGTAAAAATTATCCAAATAATTACTTGAGTAAAAGTAAAAAAAGTACATGGCGAAAAAACTACTCAAGTACTGAGTAACTGTTGAGTAACGTCTGATTTATTTTTTTAACACAACCATTCAAACAGACAAACGTACAGAATAATCATCTTCAGGCAAATTAAATCAATAAAATAATAAAATATATTAAAATTAATAAAAAATAAAAAATAGCTTAAATTAAAATAATCTTAAATTAAATTCAAGTACTTTAATAAATAATAAAATAAATAAAATAATAACAGAATAAAAAATAAATTAAGCACAAGTAGCACAAAACTTCAAGCCTTTGTACTATTTATTTTTAACCAGGCTCCGCAGGCAGAACTAGAACAAGCCCATGAACTCATATAAACTCTGTGTGTGGGTTTGAGTCTGTGTATATGTGACAAAAACATGCAAAAACAAACATTTGTCCCAAAGAATCACCCAGTGATGTCATGAGATTGACGTGTACGCGGATAAAGGGATTAAAAAAAAGTAAAAAGCTCAACGTAGCCTAATGTAGCGGAGTAAGAGTAACAGTTTCTTCTTCACAAATCTACTCAAGTAAAAGTAAAAAGTATAGTGATTCAAAACTACTCCTATAAGTACAAAATTTCCCAAAACGTACTCAAGTAAATCTAACGGAGTAAATGTAACTCGTTACTACCCACCTCTGAATATTAATCCGACTGTGTGCACCAGCGCACAGGCTCTCTTCATCCATGTGTTATGTCCTGTACTCTGCTGATTTAATCTGCAAATCCCAGCAGTTTATATCTGGTACCTTTCATATGAAAGACAAAAACTAATCATCCACGGACGTGGAATCAAATCAGATTCGAGAAGCTGAAATCGGAAACTTGACCTTGGAAGTGAAAATTGCCAATGAGAACCTTCTTTATCTGCAGTATCCGTTGTGTTTCCGTGCGTTCAGGACCTGAAGCAGCAGAACCAGTATCAGGTGTTTGAGCGGCAGCTGGACGAGAGCCGCTGTGCCATGCAGGAGCTTCAGAGGGAAAATGCAGCGCTGAAGAAGCAGTTAAAGGAACGGTAGGAAGATTTAATGCAATGTTTCAACATCACTGTTGATTATCTCATCAATGATTCATGTCCCAGCAGTTTTGCTTGTAAAATGTCAGGAACGATTAAAAAAGGTTCCAGAGGTCCAGAGGAATATTTACATTCATTGTACATTTTTTCAAATCAATCATATCAAATCAAGGGTTAAAACACAACAGCAATCAATGTACAGTCTGGCGCTGAAGTTCAGGACACGGAAAAGCACAAAAAGTGACTTTATGGTTTTCAAACTTTTTTTTTTAAGAAATTATTTTAAAAATCTGTTAATTTTAAGTGATAGTTTGAAGTTGTCATCAAATAATGTACTGATCAAACCTAAAGTGAGCATCCATCCATCCATCCATCCAGCCTAAGCAGAGAGGGTCAGGCCTCCTCCTCCTCCAGGTCTTCAGGGGAATGAACTGAAACTGAAACTGAAGCGTTTCCAGGCCGGCCGAGATGGATAACATTTCCTTTGTGTCCTGAAGGCTGAATTATGGTTCTGCGTCAAACCAACGCAGAGCACACGCCGCAGCCGTGACGCCGTGCTGAACCCTTCGGACTTCTCCGTCTCTCCATTTGGTCGCGGTGCAGCACCCCCCGCGACCGCTAGTTAGCGATCTTTTTCTGAATGGTTTATCCGACTTTTTCCGGTCACAGTAAATCAAAGAAATAAGGACAACTATTGTGCAAAAAAACAAAACAAAAAAAATCACATATAAACGAAGAAAAGAGCCCTGAAAGTTCACTACTGATTCAAACCGGAAACCGGAAATGCTTCGCTTTCAAACGAACCAATCACAGCCCTCTCGGTCTGCGTGTGGTCTGCGTCTCCTCGACGCGTAGTTACAATCTTCGGGAGGTGCACGTCAGTGACGCCGCAGGTGACGGCGTGTCGTCTGCGTCGACCCAAACCACACGCCGTAGGCACGGCGCCATTTTGACGCAGAAGCATAATTCAGCCTTGAGTCTTTGCCAGGGCCTCGAAACTTTCCCGCAGGAGGCGACCGGGGGGAATCCTCACCAGATGCCTAAACCAGCTCCCTTTGATGAGGAACAGACTTTTATGGCGCTTATCCACTAGTACCTACTCAGTGCGACTCGACTCGTCACGCCTCGTACCACCTCCACTCGCCTCGTCCTCGTTTGTTTCTAGACACCCAGATGAGAAGTAAGAGGTTGGAGCGAAGCTGCTGTGACGTATTTGATTGTGTGATCTAAACGGAGAAGACAACACTAAAGATGTAGAACCTGGAGGAGATGATAGATGTGCTGCTGGGTCTGTGGCTTGTGTTCGATATCAAGTTAAAAAATGAAAGTGAAAGAAGCTTTTATTTTGTTCGTGTCGGCGCTGATGAGAAATCAGCTGGGAGCCGCGAGCGGCTATGAAGTGACCGAGCGCTTGGTAGATCTGGTCGTTCCTTAACACCCGTCTAGATCCCTTTTTAATTTTCTCCTCAGCCACCAGGTGTATGAACATCTGCACCTCAGAGTTGGATCACCAAACAGACTTTTGCGCTGCCATTGCCTGTTGAATAAAATGAGGAAGCCGCGGGCTGCTCTTGTGCCAACTCCCGCTTCCTGATTCAAACGTCTGACGGCCCCCCAACCAATCGGTGGCGTGTAGTGTGATGACGTCAGATCCAGGGCCGACTCAGCACGCTTAGGCCGCGTTCAGACTGCAGGCAAATATCCGATTTTTAGCCCATCCAGATTGAAACTGGATGACTCTTTTGAAGTCTGAACAGTCCCAAACCGCATGAGATCCGATTTTTGCAAACCAGATGGAAACCACCTCCGGGAGGTAGTTTCATATCCGATCCATATCTCATTTGGGCAGATGCATGTCAGTCTGAACAGTCCAAACACTCAGATCGGATATGACTGTCCCAGACGCTCCAAACCACCCGCCCATTTCCAGTTGTGGAGCTACCGGTACTCATCCTTTCACAGAGAGCATGTACAATCTCTGATGTCACGTCAAAAACTATTATTTGTAGTTTGAGTGTTGCAAATTCACATTACAACATGTTTTAATAGCAGAAAAAAAGACCGCATTTCCACGTACAGTCGCTGCGTACCCTACGCCGTAGGCTCTGCATTGGTGTAACGCGGAACCATAAATCAGCCCTTCAGTCGCGCTGTGAGCCTGAACCTGCAGCCCGTCAGCCCTTCAGCTGCCAGTTATTCATTGCTGGTTCGTTTTGTTAACTCTGAGCTTTGTTGGTTGGTTTGTTAGTTTGCTGGTGGTTTTGTTCTGAACACCTTTCTCTGTTTCTCATTTTGCTGGGACGTCGGGTCCCTCCGCCGATCACACAACTTTTGTGGTATGCGTCTAAAAATGATGCGCAGTGCCGACCCAATCAGGAACGGTACAGATATATATATTTTTTTAATATATATATATAAAAAAATAAAATTATAAAAAAATAAAGGATCCCCATAACCTTTGATCGGGTGGGCAGGACGCACGTTTGCCCCTGCCCCAAAACCAGCCTCGAGTTCCAGTAACAGAGGTCCGACGGAAGGATTAGAGTGAGATGGGGCAGTCTCAAACGATTTAAAATATTGCACAGTGTATGCCCAGCTTTACAGGTATGGAACAGCATGTGAGCTGGCTCCATATTATTGTTTTTGATGGCGCAATTACACAATACACGCGCTGGGTGACGCCTCCGCTCCGACGTCGTTGCTACGGCAACCCGTCAGATCAGTCAATGATGTGGCCCAGTCTGAACAGAGCCAGATCCGATATGGACACTTGCTAAAAACAGTGTGGACGTCAGCCCTGGAAATCGGATATGAGAAGGAATCAGATATGAATCAGATTTGCCTGCAGTCTGAACGCGGCCTCAGAACCTCGGCAGAATAGATACAGAAAAAGTATCTACTCGGCCAGCCTCCACCCACCTCGACCCGTAGTGAAAAGCGCAAGACGGGGGCGTGGCGGGTAGAGGCGCGCAGAGTAGGTACTAGTGGAAAAGCACCCACTTCTGCAATGAAAGCAGTACATTCATATGTTTGGGGTGTGAAAGTAGTGCTCAAGTACCCTGCCATTTCTAAACTGCATCCAAAAGTTTCTTTTTCCACCTTTCACTCACCTTTATTTGTGTTAATTTGCGGCGGATGCTAGTTTTTTTTTTTTTTTACATAATGGATGAATATTGATTGGTACATACATCTAACTAACAGCGCTAAAAAACAGAACCAGACTTACTGAAGGTGGCAATCTGCCTCAACCAGCTCGGAGTCTGAGATGTGAAGGAAGAGATCTGGGATCGTCTCCAGCAGACCCCCGTGACCCTGAATATGAAGAAGCGGGTACTGATATTGGATGCATATGAGCTTATGACTTTACTTTACCGGCTACATCCGTACCTAACGGGTAACCAAACCAGATAAAACCGGGTTTGCATGCGAGTAGCTTTTATTTTTTTCAATTGCAGTATTTTTTTTATTTACTTTGACATTCATCCCCACAGTGTGTTTCTTTCATAATTCTTTCTTTTTTATTTTATATTCATGCATTCTTGTATTTCAGGCCTGTCTCTCATTCCTCATTGAGGGGCCGTTTAAAGCCGTGTCTTTGTAACACGTTGCTCCCAAACCACACAGACTTTTTACAGAGAACAAGAGATGGAGATCTGAGTGTCGGTGTTCTTTTGAACACTAACCATGCCATCACAGAAGTGTAACTCACTCATGTCGAGAGCACTAACACAACCCCGGACCATCACAGAGTCTGACATTTCTGTCATCTTTGGTCTGGAGCAATACTGATTCATCCCACTGCAATACACTTTTCTGCTGAGTGACGCTCCATCCCAGACGCTTCAGAGTCCTGAGACGGGTTAACGCAACGCTCGTTCTTTGTACAGTGACGTTTCAAGTGGCATTTGGGAATGTATTTCTGTATTGTAGCGCTCTGTAAAGTAATCCCTTGTGGTTACATCAGCTGTAGATAAGTGGCTGTTCTTGATGTCGTGGACTCTGAGGGATCAGGAGTCGCAGTTGTCCAGCTTCCGTTTTTGCCTCTTTCTCTTCATACGCTGACATTCTTTGATACTCTTTGATGTGTTTAATTATATCATGCAATATAAAAGGAAAATATGCAAATATCTTTCAAACCTTCTTTGAGGAACATCGATCTTAAACCTTTAATTTATTTTCTACCATGTTTGTCGTCGAAATGAAGATCAAGACTCTTAAGGTCGAACCCGCCTCGCATAAAGTGCCATGAGATGACTTTGCTGTGAATTTGCACAATGTAAACAAAGAGGAACATTTTATTGATTACCTGAAATGTCATCATTATTTTCTTTAACCTCTTTACAGTACTAAACTGTCTCAATACTATCTTTTTTTGGAAAGTGTTGCAGGCTTGAAATGTACAAAAATGGATGTATTTTAACAAACATAACAAAGTTGGCGAGCAGCAATGCTGGAGTTGCTTTTGTTGTTCCTAGGAGTGAGAGTTGGTAAGATTTATTTGTTACAGCCTTATTAGAGATGTGGACGTCATCTTGCCTGTGCTTTGTCGCCATTTCTATTCATAACTTTTATGGAGAGTTTGTTTGCACAATCGAAGGATGGAAGTGGTCCGGTTTGGTGGCCTCGGGATTCTATCTCTGCTTTTTGCAGATGATGTGGTCCTGTTTGCTTCAGCCGGTTTCCTGCCAAGTGTGAAGCAGCAGGCATGAAAACTGGAACCTACTAAATCCGAGACCTTGGTTCCCGGCTGGAGAACAGTAGAGTGTGATCTCCAGACTTGGGGCGATGGTTCCAGTTCATGACTCGGGGAAGTATCAAGGAGGAGGTTGAGAGGGAGATCAGTGCAGTGTTTGGTGTAATAGAAACCCTTTACCAGTCTGTTGAGGGAAGAAGAAGATCATGGATATGGCTAAAAAAAAAGGCAGTGCAGATGTTGGCTGGACTTTCAGAGATAGGGTGAAAGTTCAGTCACGGAGGTAATTCGCCTACAGTAGAGTCAATCCAATCCAATCCACTTTATTTATATAGCACATTTTAAAGGAGCTGTATGTAAGAGCAATAATAAAACGAATCATAAAATGACCCCGATATGTCAACAGACATTTAAAAATCATGTTCATTTCAAATACTTATGTCACTGACAACAGCACTCAAGCCAGGATATTCCAGTTTAAAAAGAGGAGTTGCAGCCCTCAACTGATGTTTATGTTGTCATTTTTTGTTTTGGCCTGAAGCTCCACCCTCCACTTATCTCCCAATCACCAAGTCAGTATTGTTTCTGAAGCTCCACCCTCCACCTATCTCCCAATCACCAAGTCAGTATTGTTTCTGAAGCTCCACCCTCCACCTATCTCCCAATCACCAAGTCAGTATTGTTTCAGCATCCGGGTTGCCAGCTCGGCTCTAATTATGGCAGCCATGGCAGCCTACGTTCCTGCTGCATTCTGCAGCCTACCTGGCAACCTCTGGTCGGGGGGAGGAGGGGGAGGGTACACGCCGCTCAACAATATTTTGAAAGTGACTGCAGTACCAGTTTTGGCCATTTCTTACAGACGGCTCCTTTAAAAAACAACAAGGTTACCAAAGTGCTGCACAATGAGTAAAACAAGACAAAATAAAATAGTAAAAACTAAAAACAGAGTAAAATAGATAAGAGCACATAAAAGCACGAAATAAAAGCACACCAAACAGACAACAACCAGTGATTCAGAAACATAAAAGACAGGACCACACAACTCTCATGCTGGATTAAAAGCCAAAGAATAAAAACACGTTTTAAGACGAGATTTAAAAATTTCGAGTGTGGGGGCCATTTTGATGTGGGGAGGAAGCTCGTTCCAGAGTTTAGGGGCTATTGCTGAAAAAGCACGGTCGCCCCTGGTTTTTTGCCTGGTTTTGGGAACGACAAGACCTGACTGAGTAGAAACCTCAAAGACCTCGAGGGAGAGTAAACGTGTAGGAGGTCTGAGATGTATTTTGGTGCCAACCCATTTAATGACTTAAAAACAAATAATAATATTTAAAAATTAATTCTAAAAGAGACAGGGATCCAGTGAAGGGAGGCCAGAACGGGGGTGATGTGATCAGAGTCACCTTTCCTCAACATTCAGAGGCGCCAACTGAGGTGGTTGGACATCTGGCGAGGATACCTCCTTGACGTTAGGAATGGGCGATATTTTACCGTTCACGATATACCGTCAAAAAAATTCCCCACGGTAAGAAAGAAAGAAATGAGCGAGGAAGAAAGAAAGAAAGAAAGAAAGAAAGAAAGAAAGAAAGAAAGAAAGAAAGAAAGAAAGAAAGAAAGAAAGAAAGAAAGAAAGAAAGAAAGAAAGAAAGAAATGAGCCAGAAAGAAAGAAAGAAAGAAAGAAAGAAAGAAAGAAAGAAAGAAATGATCGAGGAAGAAAGAAAGAAAGAAATGAGCGAGGAAGAAAGAAAGAAAGAAAGAAAGAAAGAAAGAAAGAAATGAGCGAGGAAGAAAGAAAGAAAGAAAGAAAGAAAGAAAGAAAGAAAGAAAGAAAGAAAGAAATGAGCGAGGAAGAAAGAAAGAAAGAAAGAGAAAGAAAGAAAGAAAGAAAGAAATGAGCCAGAAAGAAAGAAAGAAAGAAAGAAAGAAAGAAAGAAATGATCGAGGAAGAAAGAAAGAAATGAGCGAGAAAGAAAGAAAGAAAGAAAGAAAGAAAGAAAGAAAGAAATGAGCCAGAAAGAAAGAAAGAAAGAAAGAAAGAAAGAAAGAAAGAAAGAAATGAGCCAGAAAGAAAGAAAGAAAGAAAGAAAGAAATGAGCCTGAAAGAAAGAAAGAAAGAAAGAAAGAAAGAAAGAAAGAAAGAAAGAAAGAAAGAAAGAAAGAAAGAAAGAAAGAAAGAAAGAAAGAAAGAAAGAAAGAAAGAGAAAGAAAGAAATGATGATGAGATAGGTTTATAGTTACAAAGGTGGAGTTGAATTAGCCCATCCCTACTTGACGTTGCCCTAGGAAGTGGTTTATAGCATGAGCTAATGTCTCTTGGCTAGGCTGCGAGCTCCCTGGTGTCTTCAATAAGCATGACAGTGCAACAGTAGGGCGTAAAAGCTGCAGAAGGTGGCCGGGGCGATGGAGTTATGAGTCTATCTACTTATAATACTGCCCCTAAAAGATTTATAACCTTTCCAACCAACAAGTTGGACCAGGCATGCAGTAAGTTCAAAGAATGACAAGCAGTATTTCCATCCTCCTCTTGCATGTTTTGCCCTTCCCAGGTCGGTGCAGAAGAATCCTGAAGTTGAGGAGAAAGAAGAGGACACTGTCGAAATAAGGAAGAAGAGAGACGCTCAGCTGGAAGAAGAAGCACAACGTCTGAAGGAGGAGGTGGAGAAGCTGCGGGTGGAAATGGAGAAACTCGAAGAGTCCCAGAAACACTGGGAGGAGAAGAAGGAGGACGACATAAAAGAAGAGGAGCTGGACGAGGAGAAGAAGAAGGAACGTGAGGAGGAGAAGAGGAAAGCGGAGTTGGAGGAGATCAAGAAGGAGCACAAGAAGGAGATGCAGAGTTTGGTGTCTGAATACAGCAGCGCTCAGAACCACCTGCAGGCGCGAATAGTGGCCCTGGAGAACGAGTAAGTAGGAGACAAACGAGAGGCAGCAAACACTCGGAGGGAGGTGGCGGCGGAGGCGCCGCGGTCGATTGAACAGCACCGCAGGTTGGTGAGAGAACGTATGTGTGTTTGTGTATATGATTTAACTGCAGGCTGCGCGAGCGGGAGGAACGGTGCAGGAGGAGGGAGCCGCGATGCGACGACCTGCAGCTCGGGAGACTCCAGGAGAGACTCACGGAGAGAGACCAGCTCATTAAACGACTGGTGGTGAGAATACGCACACGTGCCGGTTAATAACCATCAGAGCATACCTGCCAACATTGGGCAGTGAAAAAGAGGGAGATTTTCTGGGGTAGTGGTTGGAATGCTCCACTCACAACATCCCCGCCCTGATATAAACAAGGCGACTTTTAATGAGCTTTAAATCCATAGCTACAATGAAATGTGCTAAAATGTACCTCCCAAAATGATTCTACAACCTTCTTGGAGCCAAATAAGTTTAGTATTAATAACAATTAAATACAATATTTGTAGAATTTTCCAGGTTCCCTTTGTCACCCAAGGACCTGTTGTAATTGTAGGTGTCAGACTTTGCAGCTTCAATCACTTTCTTGGAGGGAACACACTTGTGGCCAGGGCTGGTATGGTTTATCTTGCAAGAAAGGAGTGCGCAAAGAGTAGAATTATCCATACTCATTGTGTTTCCTGTGAGGATCTTTTTCACCATGCTGAATGAGCTCTCTGAGCTTGCATTGCTGTGAGGGATGCAGAGCATTGCCTTCACCAGTGATGCCAGTTTTGTAAAGCTCTCCTCTTTCCCTAGAAGGCCCCAGAACCTTCAACTCTCTCTTCCTGTGGGAGATCCTTGCTTGCTATGACTTGATACTCCTACAACTCTTCCCTCAGCTTTTTTTCAAAGCATTTTCTCAAACAAAACAAATTTTCAAATAACAAAATAACATATTTTAACCATTTTCCAAACAATAAAATAACTGAAAAAATCTGAAAAATTGTTCAAATATGTTATTTTGTAACTAATATGTTTATGTAATGCTTTGCTGATGAGAGAATATGTTTCTCTATTTTTCTTGTTTTTGTGAGGGGGGATATATATTGTTTTTCGGCACTACCTTGTTCTCTATAGCTGATATTACATGAATTACTGTGGGATCGATAAAGTTCTTATTTTTGCCATCTGAGAAAATTAAACATATTATATTTGGTGCCTAACTGTTTCCCAAGTATATTAGTGCGTGTGTGAATGAATAAATGAGACGTAAAACGTAAATTTCTTTGTAGAAAGGCGCTTTATGAAAATAAGTCCATTCACTTGTACCTATAAGTTTGCCTATAAGTTATATGTCTTGAACATCCAATATGGCGGCGACGTTGACGTATCGCAGCAGCTCCATGGGGCGGAGCTTGGACGTAGGCAGTGCTTTTGGGTTGGGTTGCCAGGTTTGTCAGGAACCCGTTAATATAATACATCCATGCAGGAACCCCGACACGTGAAACACCATTGACTCATTTCACTTTAAAATCGGGAGATAAGCGGGAGAAATGACAAATCGGGAGCAGGGCGGGAGAAATGGTTGAAAATCGGGAGACTCCCGCTTAAATCGGGAGTGTTGGCAGGTATGCATCAGAGGTGTCAAGTAACGAAGTACAAATACTTTGTTACCTTACTTAAGCAGAAATTTTGGTTATCTATACTTCACTGGAGTAATTATTTTTCAGACGACTTTTTACTTTTACTCCTTACATTTTCACGCAATTATCTGTACTTTTTACTCCTTACATTTTAAAAACAGCATTGTTACTCTATTTCATTTCGGCCTTTAAAAAAAACTATCCAGTTAAATTGCTCCATCCGGATAGAGTGAATTTGGTTGTGGTTGTTTCAGATGTTCTTGTCCAGTTTTGTTCTTACATCCGTTCCCTCAGATTCCTGCAACTAAACTTGGATGTACATTCCAATAAAGGTTAGGATAAATGATAACATGCCTCTGAAGTTTGACTTTTTGCACCATTACAAAACTTATAGGCAACTAGTCATCATATCTCCTGCTCTCTGAAACACATGTTAATGCTCAATAGTACACATATATGGTTCTTTAATATATTTGCATTATACTAAGAAGCATTCATTTTCAATGGCTTTTGTCCTTAATGGCTTTTTCCCCCCTACATTACTTTTACTTTTATACTTTAAGTAGTTTTGAAACCAGTACTTTTATACTTTTACTTGAGTAAAAAACTTGAGTTGATACTTCAACTTCTACAGGAGTATTTTGAAACTCTAGTATCTATACTTCTACCTGAGTAATGAATGTGAATACTTTTGACACCTCTGATGATAACCATTTATTCTTCACCTTTGGAAAAGCTCCTTTCGATACGACACATGGATTTAGATTTTAAATATCAGTCAAAGATGTTAAAAAAAAACAGCAAACTAAAAAGGAGAATGAGAAAAGCAACATATTAAAATAAAAAAAGAGAAGCAACATAAGCTCATTTAACTCCTACCCCATCTTCGTTACTCATCCTTAACCTCGATTTACAGCCCATAATTCACCAGTACATCCACTCCCATAATTGAAACCCCTTTGTACAGCTTTTTGAGCCCGGTCATGCTCGGACGTTGCTCGAGCTCCACACGTAATCTGTTCCACACACTCACTCCACATATTCAAAGACAGAAAGATTTCAATGACGTGCAAAATCATTTAAAAAATGTAATCCCTCCCTGAAAGTATAATCTCCTTTTTGAATATTTCCAGGGAGCCGGTTGTTTACTGCTCCGTACGTCACTGAAGCAGATCAGTGAGCTTCAGTAACTTTGATTTTTAGGAAGAGTGAATTAGTGTGATATCTGTAACCAGCTTTATGACTTATCCTTATAGCTCTTTTTTGCAGTACGAATAGTGATTGTAGTGAACATTTCACTGCATCAAACAGATCGGTGTGTGTGGATGCAAAACCACTTTCTCCAGTTAAACTCAGACTTGGGTCGTCAAATTCTGGTTCGGTTCATCAGTTCTAGTAACTTGCAATGTTGTTCAAAAACAATTGGAAGAGTCTTTTACATTTGTATTTCCATGATGATCTATGCTATCAAACTGGAAAAACAAAACAAAACAGCTGCATAATTAACACAGCTGTCACATTTGTCTATTTTTACATTAAAAAAATAAAGGTTTAGGGGTTTTACACCCTCAATAACCAGACAGTCATAATATTAGAGATTTACCATTTATTCTTGACCTTGAAACCGCACCGCACAGTTCTCGTTTACAGATTAAATCTGCTCAGGGGTCGTGTTCTTCTGAGAGAGGATAAAGTTTCCCCTGGCAACCCTTCCAAACAAACCAAACTTGTTCATCCCTTTTCTAATTTCACTGTCATGAGCTCTTAACATTGAACTTGCCAACTGAGGCCTGGTGAATCTGAGATGTAGCTCTTGGGTTTTTGTTTTGTTTGTTTTTGCAGTTTCTTCATGCACAGTCTAACCTTTTGCAGTTTGAATTTGCTGAGACATCCACTTCTGGGTATAGATTAAAAACCGTGTCAAATGTTTTCCATTTTAATTTATTATATTTGTGATGTATTTTAGAGGGGCAGAGGCGTTAACATAAATAACTAAATAACAAACATCAAATGCAGCATATCACAGCACTTAAAGTCTTTGATAGAGCCTTCTCATCTACGCAGGACTTTTAAAACAGAACATTAAAGAAATCTATAATCTATTTACTATGTAGTGTGATCTATTGTGCAGTTTTCTAGACACATACTGTCACATGCTGCATGCATTACTGATGTATTACTAGAAAAAGGTATGCCAAGTAGTGGCATGACCATATTGCAATCGTCCAGAATGGCCCAAAGGGCAATGTTGCTAGCATTTTGCTAACAAGCTAAAGTCGCAAAAGTCCCACTGCGCACCAGCGGGTGTACAGCATGACCCCGCTCTGATATGGAAGAAAAATAACCCCAAAAAATAAAACACGCCCAGAAAAACCTGAAAAATGAAGGCGATATAATAGTATCTAGAAAAGGTTTCCCTTTTCTTCTTCTTCTTATTCCGCACACTTTTTTCGTCCGTTTTCGCCCGAACCGCAACGTGCACCCATGCATGGCATACATCGTTGGATGCGTCTCCATCGTGCCTCGATGGCCATTACTTTTCTCAGTCAAAAGTGTTACCGTGGCAACGCTAGATGCCAAAAAGCAAAAAAAAGGCGAAAATTCGGACGCTTATTGCTCGGCTGAACTTTATCGTAGAGACATCGTTCAAATTTAGAAACACTCGGCCCGATTGGCAATAAAGGACCGTACAACCTCATCATGCTACTTATTACGGTTTTTGCGATATTTAACTATTCTTTTCAAGCTAATGGAACTTTGGACGCTTGTTGCTCGGCAACGCGATATCGTAGAGACTTTGATCCAACGTTAAAATACTCGGGTTGCTGTGGACTACAACATACTGAGGTCTCATTAGGTTGTTGTTTACAACTTTTGAGATATTGAAGCCAAATTGTCCCATTCTATCCTATGGGGCTTGTTACCATGGCAACAAAACCTATGCATTTTTATGGGGGAGAATATGAATAAATCATCCGTAAATGTTGCCCGAACCGCAACGTGCATCCAGGCCTTGGTTTGGTTTATTGGCTATTATTAATAACCCCAAACATGGCGAGAACCACCTCGACACAACCAAAACAACCTGAAACACAACCAGTACAGCATCAATCCAAAGCAGCAAGAGGGGACGAATGGGCAGTAGGGCATGCCCATATCATCATTTTCTATCTATCATTCGCTCTGACGCTCCTCTCAGTCTTGGGTGTGTTTACGATAGTTCATTGCTGCATGTGTGTACCGTCCTCCCTGTTCAGACTCACACATCCCAGAATCCCTGAAAACAAAGCTTTTTTTTTTTTTTTTGCAAGTGGTACCTTGACCCGCTTTGAAAGTTGGTTTTGGAGAAGTAGCTGCTCGCTGATCTTCTCAGTCCAGTGCAACTGTTTCTCAACAGCCATTGGCTCAGATTCATTAGAGGGGTGGGGCTTATGGACAGGTCATTTATGGGTCATGCAGGTTTAATTGCAGGAGTGTCATTGTGTTTATGGTGAACGTCACATACCTGCAACGACAGCTTGTTGCCAGACTTCTCCTTTTCAACTTTTACCTGTTATTATATTTTCACTGTGCAGTCAAGGTAAAAAAGGACAAAAAACAATATAATCTTTCACCTTAAAGGGATTGTGACATGAAAAACAAATTTTTCTTGATTTTTTGTGTTTTGTTGGGTGTTTTGACATCAATTACACCCAAAAAACAACGAACTTTTAACATTCAGTGTATTGTGTGCTTTCTGGGATTTTCCGCATAACTGTGCAAAAACGGCGCACCTGGTTTGCTGGCGGGCCGTTACGTAACGGCCCGCTAAATCACCGCCCCCTCCACCCAGCTCCCTGTCTCCTCTCCTCTCCAGCGCACCATAAAGGCTGATTTATGGTTCCGCGTTACACCGACGCAGAGCCTACGGCGTAGGGTTACGCGGCGACGCGCACCGTACGCTGAACCCTACGGCGTAGGGCTCTGCGTCGATTTAACGCGGAACCATAAATCAGGCTTAACACGGAGCTGTTTAGTGTTTAGAGCCTCTTTTGTTCTAATCACCGGAGGAAAACTGCTAAGAACACCCGCGGCCACTGACTGGACTTAAGATAAGGGGACAGTGCTGCTTGCATGCCTTTATTTTTATGATTGTTTGCTTGTTTGCTCTCCGACGCCGCTGTGAGCGTATGGCTGGAGGAGGAGGAGGTTTGGAGGAGGAGCGGAGCAATGATTGACAGGAAAGGGGCAAAAGGAAGCATTTTTCACGGCGCAAAAAAACACTGTAATAAAAAGCCAGGAATAGAGTACTAGAGTGAATATTTTCTTGTTACACTCTTTTAGACACATTTGAGGGATGTTGGCCAAGACTTTTAATAGTGTTAAAAGCATGTTAAAAATGATGTCACAATACCTTTAAGACACTGCAGCGAGCTGTCGTGGTTCAAAATCACCAGGAAGAGTGAATTTGAGTAATTCTTGAAACTTTCTCATATTAATTGGAACAGAATGCCCTTTAATCATTCGTGATCGTGAGCACGGGAGAAAGTTTCCGTTTTTGAAGTGTCCTCTGACTGGGTGCTGTGCGTGCCATCTGTGTGGAGGGAGGCTGCTCAGCAGACGAGTAACGCCCCTCCGGACAAAAGGCAAACGCAACAACAGTGAATGGTGAATAAGGCCAGTGAAAGTCCTTCCTCGTCCTCCTTCCCCGCAGGAAGAGAGGCATCAGCTGCAGCTCCATCCTCCTGTCGCCGAGGACAACAGCTCCCTCAGGCTCCGTGACAGCAAGTCCCGCCCCGGGAGCGTCACGCCGACCATGAGGGTGAGTTTTGTCACCTTTGGCTTGTGCCTCTTCCCATCCAGACACGCTCACTGAGCTGCCGCCAACTTCTTCTGCTTCTGTGGTGCGAGCTCGCCCACTCCACTGATCACCCCTCTGTAGGTGACACTGACGAGTGTGGGTGAGAACGGTGTAAATGTACTTTATTTATATAGCCCTTTACAGCCACCTCTAGGTGCACCAAAGTACTTTACATACAAAAAAAATTTAGAAAAACCGAGGCACTCAAGAAGTTAGAAAAATATAAAAGGCCTTTATTAAATCATGGCTTAGAAAAAGTTAAAATGCCAACATGTTTCGGCCATGTAGGCCTTCCTCAAGGCAGATAGCAAAGACAGAGGGGTCTCCTTCAGGCAGCTCTTTAAACACAGGTGAGAAGTCACATATAGCATATTAACATCACATATAGTTTATCTTTTGTTTGATTAATTAGTCCTCCTATATATTTTTGGTCTGTTATTTTGAAATATTTTGTCTACTTTTAGATGATTAATAACTTTAGAAGATTTCCTTGAAACATTTTTCTAATTTGGTCCATTTTCCTGCTTTGAAACATTTGGGAGGTTTTCTTTAGCCTTCAAAGCATTTGAAAAGTGTTACTTTATCATTTCTTTTTTTGATTTTCTTTTGTATTATTGCTGTTTGTTACTTTTTTTTGCTACTTATGCTGATTGGTTGTTTGGTCTCCTCTGCATCTGATTGATGTGCCTGTTTGTTCCTACCAGGTTAATAGATACCACCTGAGCTGATCATGTGACTTCTCACCTGTGTATAAAGAGCTGTCTGAAGGAGACCCCTCTGTCTTTGCTATCTGCCTTGAGGAAGGCCTACATGGCTGAAACATGTTGGCATTTTAACTTTTTCTAAGCCATGATTTAATAAAGGCCTTTTATATTTTTCTAACTTCTTGAGTGCCTCGGTTTTTCTAAGTTGTTTTTGAATCTTTTGGATCCCTATGCCGAAGAGCACCTGAAGTATACTTTTTTTTACACCCAGCAGCACTCCATGCGTTTGTAGTTACTTTACATACAATCATAAGACAGAGCAAAAAATAAAAAGAGTAAAAAGTGTCACCACACTACTGGGTATTAAAAGCCATTCTAAATAAATAGGTTTTAAGCCTTGGTTTAAAAAGGCCCGGGTCAGAGATAGTGCGTAAGTGCAGCAATCGAAAAGGCTCGGTCACCCCAGCGTTTGAACTTTGACCTGGGCACTTCCAACAACAGTTGGTTTGAGGATCTCAACGCCCTGCCATGCTCACGCACCGTTAAAAGCTACGATAAATAGGGTCGGGCAAGGCCGTTGAGTGTTTTAAAAACAAACATTAAAAGTTTAAAATCAATTCTAAAATGGACAGGAAGCCAATGGAGTGAATAGAGGACCAGAGTAATGTGCCCACTGTTAGTTAAAAGACGGGCAGCAGCATTCTGCACTAGTTGAAGGCTAATAGAGGACTTGGAGACGCCAACATACAGGACTGTCTCAGAAGATTAGAATATTGTGATAAAGTCCTTTATTTTCTGTAATGCAAAAAACTTCATACATTATGGATTCATTACAAATCAACTGAAATATTGCAAGCCTTTTATTATTTTAATATTGCTGATCATGGCTTACAGCTTAAGAAAACTCAAATATCCTATCTCAAAAAATTAGAATATTCTGGGAATCTTAATCTTAAACTGTAAGCCATAATCAGCAATATTAAAATAATAAAAGGCTTGTAATATTTCAGTTGATTAATGAATCCAGAATGTATGACATTTTTGTTTTTTTAATTGCATTACAGAAAATAAAGTACTTTATCACAATATTCAAATTTTCTGAGATAGTTGTCTTTTGCCTCCCTTTTGGCTCGTCGGGCAATTCTGTTCAGGTGGAAGGATCCCTTCCCTCCTACTCGTGCGCAATGGCTGGAAGACATCATGTCCTGCTTAAAACTGGAGAAAATTAGATACTCGCTTCAGCAATCAAATAAGTTCCAGAAAGTGTGGGGACCTTTTCTAGAAGCATTCCAGACCCTGTGAACTATACTTCATATTTCTTCTGTATTCCTAGTGCAGGCTTTTGATGTTAGAGTGACCTCATATTGTGATTAGTAATCTGGCAGTGACAGGGGAGGGATTAGTTTGGTCTGTAGTTTGTTTTTGTTACTATTTTATATTTTTTCATACTGTTTAATTGTTTTTTATATTTTGTACACTGGTGTATGCTATGATTAACATGCCCATGCCTACTCAAAATATTTGTAATTGACATGCAGCATTTCACCTTTTTTTACTTTGTGAAAATTTCAATAAAAAGATCTTGAATTAAAAAAAAATTTCTGAGATAGTCCTGTATAGAGCATTACAATAGTCTGATCTCGAGCTGATTAGAGCGTGAACAGCTTTCTCCAGGTCTGGAAGATTTAACTGATAAGATCTTGTCCTAACGACATTATCAACTTGTCTTTGAAAATCACACCCGATGGTCAGTAAAAAGCTTTACATTAAGCTTGATGATAGAAACAGTTGAATAATGAATGTTTTACGAAACCTCTGCTCTGTTTGTGGATTTGATGTTCTGACAGAGGAAGCACGGGGAGTCGCCTCCTCGAGTCACCAGCAACCCCGGCGCCGTCACCTACGATCGGAGCGTCTTACTTCCGCAGTCCTCCTCATCCTCGTCTTCCTCCCCCTCCTCCATCTTTCAGCACTCCTCCTCAACCCTCCCGCACCAGTCCAGCTCCCACCCTCATACCTCCGCACACTACTCCAGCTCCTCTCTTCCGCACAAGCACACCTCCGTCTCCCCGGGCCAACATTCCTCCCCGTCGCTGACGCGCTCCACCCGATCCCGGACCTCCTGCATCCCTCCCACCCCGGCGCCAACTGCTCCTCTTCCCGTCTGCCCCTCGCCTCAGACGGGCATCCGATACGTGTCCCCCTCCTGCCAGGAGCCACACGCGTACTTGCAGACCCAATCAAGCCGGTATGAACGTTAACTATGGGCTGGTGTTACGATGTATTTATTTGCATCTTTAAAATACTACTTAGCAAACTGCTTTCCTCTCCAAAACAGTCAAGCACAAATCGAAAAAAAAAGAAATACCGTATTTTCTGGACTATAAGCCGCACCTGTATGTAAGCCGCACCCACTTTTATGTAAAAAAAAAAGATATGCAAGCCGCATATATTTATGTTGTTAGATTAGATATTTACTACATGTACAGAACGATTTTGAAGTGTAAATGATGTACATGTTTGTACCTAAATAGATCCTTTCCTAACAGTGTCTTTTAACACGGCAGCAACTTTGCTGATTAAAACTGGACTGAACCAAGAGAAAATAACCGGTATTTATTTATCTATTTATCTGTTTGAAATCTGCTTCCACCTACTTCTATCTGCTAAAGAAGAAGTAGCGTATTCTTCTTTGCATTTATTTTGTCTTAGTTTTTATTCTAATTCCGGTTAGCACTCCCCCTAGCGGTGGAAGAAAAATCCACAGAATAGCCGCACCTTTGTATAAGCCGCATGGTTCAAAACCTATGAAAAAAGTAGCGGCTTATAGTCCAGAAAATACGGTAAATGCTTTGGAAAAATGTGTGTTTGAGATAGAGTAAGAAGAAGCAAATAGTATGGATCACTAATCTTGGAGGATGTTCATTCATATTTTATTTTGCACATTAAAAACAAACAATCTAACCTCCTTAGAGAGGGAAGAGGACATGTCTTAAAGATGGAAGTTGAAACTTTCCCGAGAACACAAAAACAAGAAGTCTAGTTGCCTCGTTCCAAGGCTTTGAGGATTTAAGTTTTGGAAGTTAAGTTCAAATTTAGTTTAGTGATGATGAAATTATTTTTCCAGGAAGGTAATGTGTTAAAACTTCTCTTCAGGAAAGACACATCTACTGTAGTGACTGAGCAACAGGCAAACAAGAACCTTTAACTTTTCTAAAAAGGGTCTGGTACCCGGTGTTCTGCCATTTTTTGCTGCTTTGCAAAAAAATGCTACCTAATGGTTTTTCTACCCTTGTGAAAGGGTAATTCTACTGTGTTTTACTCCCTAAACCACTTCCTTTCCCCCTAATTGGTCCTTGTCACTTGCCAGGCCGTCATTGTAAATAAGAACGTGTTATTAATGACCTGCCTGGTTAAATAAAGACGAATGACTGAATGAATATCAAATAAAGCGATAGAATTGTTGTTTTTTCTCTCTTTATCGTATAATGTTCACAAAGTGTAATGCAATTCATGTCATGGGTAGTGTATTTTGAAGGATCAAATACTCAACATCCCATATTATAAATTTAGCGTGGCAATCAAACTTTGAAAATCGACTGTGCGCATGTGCAGAAGTACAAAGTAGCATTTCTCGGCAGGTAGCAGAAATTGCCAGAACACCGGCTCATTCACTCTGGTACAGAACGTACCAAACCAATCACAAAGGGACAGAAGGATTTATGAGATGACCCATACAGGAGCTTATAACAGCTACTATTTAACCCTTTAAGGCCTGATATATGAAATAACACAAAAAAAAAATCCCAAATTAGTTTTTATTTGAAGTGTTAATTATGTTTTGGATCAAAAACACTTCAAGTGTTGTATTAAAATGTTGTATCTGGATAATTATTTTCCTTATCATCATGAATACATTAGGTAAAAACAAAGCTCCCAACAACGCTATGTACCATCAAGTTTGTTTTGCTTTTTTATTAAAAAATTGACAAAAGTATGATTTTGAAATTACATTTTGGGTGTCTTTTTTTTTATTATAGTAGTCCAGTGGTTTTTCTGTCTGCGTCACATGCTTCATTTCTCTGACTGAAGCATCTCTACCTGTCCAACAGAGGCAGTTTCTTCAAAATGTAATTTCGGACTTATTCCTTGCATGGAAGAGGAAAATAATTACCGGTAGGATGGCTGGCCAGGCGACCAAACAGTGGGGATACCGTCCTGGTTTTTTTTTTGTTTTTAATGGGAAAAAAGTAAAGGAAAAAGGTCCATGGCGAGGCTGCATCCTACAAAACTGATCTGGCAGCTGTTAGAAAAAGAATATTGTTTTTCATTGGAGGAGTTTGTACCTCAAAAATGTCAAGCTGTCATCACAGGCGGAAAAGTCTTAATGATTGATGTGAAATAGGTTCAAATGATGGATGGATGGATGGATGGATGGATGGATGGATGGATGGATGGATGGATGGATGGATGGATAGAATGTGGTACATTTTTACAAGGTCATAATGTTCAGCTTTTAAATAAAACCATTTTAATGGCTTTGTTTTTTTATTTCTACAAAAACCAACAGCTGAATGAACATCTGACAAAAGCGGTGACTCCATATTTTTGCTGCAGGATTTGGAAACATTTTAAACTGCAGTCTTCCATGTAGCTATAGCGTGACTCTTGGCTCGGCATCCGTGCTGCAGTCCAGATGCGTCACCGCTGAAGATATTTGATGGCTTATTGAATTAACACTTTCAGTTTTGAGTAATTTCCAATTCTGAGCATTCTGCTTTTATTTCCTGTTGCCACTTTGTTGTTGGCCTTGAAACGTACGATATTTGTGTCTATTCAGCAAGTCACTCAGAGCGTTTCTTTTGTTTTTGCAGGGGTCCATACCTGGAGCCGAGGGGGACAGAAGGGCTGAAACAGGAGTGGTTCACCAAATACTTCTCCTTCTGAGCACAAATACACACGAAGAAGCACATACAGCTGCTGCAAGTACATCACATATCCAGTTCATTGCTTCTTATACAAGGACATATCGCTTCCTACACACACACACACAGACACACACACACGGACATAACTACATCAAAAGATTTATGGGCTCATCACCAGCAAGGCCATCTCAAACATTGCCTCTAAGCTCAACCAAAAAGTGCTTCTCGACACATGCCTGACCTCTTCTCAGAACGTAAGCCTGCCCCGTCTTATTTGTATAGTTTGAAATGTCCCCACATCCTTTTCTAAAAGGAAGTCTTCCTGTTTTTAATGCAACTGCTCTTCTGATCCCGTCACACAATTATTCCAGGCAAGTGTTCATTTTTATTTTTCATTTTTTTTTTACTTTTCTTTTTTAAATCAACTACAAAGTGTCTGTTCAAGTATGAAAGCATTCAACATATTTAATCACGGATCAACAACACGATGGCCATCTCATCGAACCAAAATGAAGCTTGTTTTACTGCAAGACTGTATAATAATCCTGATGAAGAAATTGAATAAACATATTTTGTTTTTGTAAGTGCTTCTTTTTTGGAGGAACGCAGATGTTTTTGTGCCGTTTTTTTTCAGCAACTTTGTAAAACTGAAATTTAAACGGAAACAGGCTGAAAAAAAGAGTTTCAATCTTTTCATGGGATTTAATGAAAGTGTTTGGAATTGGTGGTAATAAACAGGAAATTAGCAACATTGCAGGTAAACTGATAAATAAATTATAGATGTATACAAATATTTTACAGCACAATCATGATTAAAACATATTTAATGCAAATTAAGACAACACGCAGTATATTTTGATGTTACAATAAATGTTTTATCTATGGAATAAATTTTGTCTAAAACATACAAGAATGGTTTACGTAGCAAATCAAATATGATAAATGTACTGTAAGCTAATTATGTTTTAAGAGTCCAGTTACCTCATTATTTTGATGTTTTAACCTTCTCCAATGATCTGATGTACCTCGGCCTTGGAGTTCACCTTCATTTTTGTTTTTTTTCTAACTTTATTTTCCAAAAGCTGGATATAGTTTTGGTGCACAAGCACATGAATGGATTCCGACTTCACCTTCAGTCTCTGTTGGAAGATACATATACCGGTATAGTTGTTCTATCCCAAATGTCAAAATATACAGTGTGGTGCAAACTCAGAAATGGGAAATTTTATGCAAAATAGAGAATGTCCATCTCAAATAAAAAAGCAAGACTACCGTTTGTTCAACAGAATTTCTTTTTTTTTTAAACAAAAAAAAAAAGTCATAATTTAATTTGTAAAACAGCAATGCATTCAGAACCATTATTGTGCAAATTATAAAGCAGAGTTTTTCTTTTTTTAAAGCAGAGGTCAACTATCTGCCCACCTTTTAAAAAGGTAAAACTTGTAAAAACAGCCTGCTTGTGTATAAGACCACTTCCACATTTGTTCCAGAACTGGTTCATCTTATTCTCTGGAGTCTCTTACAGCGTCCTTGTGGGGCCTGTTCTGTTTTTACCCAAATTAATCTGCTTCACCGATGGTCGCTTTGTTCTCGATCGTTTCGGAAAGTAATGAAACAATAGTTAATAAAACTAGCCCGGGAGAGAAATGTATTCGGTTTCGGAAAATAATCACCATTTCTCAGGCTCCAAGATGATGCATTTGCCCTGAGAACCAACATCAGAAACCTTAAGACATGCAAACCTATCACATAACCTGCTGAAGATAGCTGGAGGCACAAGTGAAAAACTTACAGTACTTTAAGTACAAAGAAGGCTGATAAAAAAAACAACAACTATTTTCTAGTCTAAAAATGTATTAAAAGCACTTTAAAAACCTTTCATAAAACCGTGGAACATAAAATGGCTTCAACATGAGTATATTAAGGAAATAACTAGATCATACTTCTGCAGTGTGACATCAATTTTAATAGTCTTTCTGGTTTATGAGGACCTTACGTGGATAAATTACGTGGAACACTTGTGTGTTCAAAAGCTACTGGAACATGGGGCAGTTTCGCAGCGCCTCTGTGGCAGATCCGTACTCGAGGACGTCGTCATGGAAACGAGTGAGCTCCCCTCTCACATCCTTGACGCCCCTCCCACTCCGGTACTTCATGGAAAGCAGCTTGGAGCACAAGTATCGGAGCCACAGCACGTTGGTGTGGGGGTGGTAGCTGTTCCAGTCGTTCCTGTAGAGAAACGGACAAGAGGGTCGATACCTTCGCTACCGCAACTGTTCTGAAGTGCTGCTTTAAAACACTCGAAAGGAGCACGGTAACCTGCAGATTGATCGTGTTCAAAGTGAAATGTGAGGGTTTCCTCCTAAAGCTCCATAATTATTTGAAAACAAAAGACCAACAACTATTAAATGGCCCAATGTAATACAGACATTTCGTCACTTTAGTATCCATTTCGCTACAAAAGTTTGGGACTTGGTTGAAAGATATTAACAGAGTCCAAAAGTCACATAAAAAAATAGTGACAAAACTAGATATGCATTACAGTTTTAGATGGCATCTGGAGAGTGTAAGGCTCTGTCCCAATACTACCACTACCCCGTGAGGGTAGTGGTGTCCCAATTCCTCTTTTCACCTAGGGGTAGTGAAGAAAACGAGTGTAGTGGCTATGAATCTGTCCCTACGGAGCAAGTGTTTTCGGATGCACCCTAGGTGAATTAGGGCCAGTAAAATTTCCCAGAATGCTTTTCGTCGTCATTTGCGGACTGAATAAAAAAAAAAAAAAAAAAAAAAAAACATGGCGGACATTTCTAATTTTTAGTGAATAAAATCAATATTTTGAGTTAGTTTCTGCATAAAAATGTGTTTTGATTACATTTCTAGCGAGAAATATATATTTTATTTTCATAATATTCGCTCAGTGAATGTACATAATCACTCGTTTGCCCATTGTTGCGAAGCTTTTTCAAACCTCGCCAGAATAAAGGCTGATTTATGGTTCCGCGTTACACCAACGCAGAGCCTACGGCGTAGGTTACGCGGCGACGTGCGCCGTACGGCGTACCCTACGCCATAGGTTCTGCGTCAATTTAACGCAGAACCATAAATCAAATTTCTTATACCAATAACAGGTGTTATTTGGATGAACTGAGCCCAGGTTGGGGATCTTAACGGTTACTTTTACGCCTGAAAAAATATTAAAACTTAATAAAGTGGCATATTAACAGCGCTACAGCTGAAATTAAAACAGCTTTTGGCTCTCAGCTTCCTGATTTTAGTGGTGGTGCTGAAAGTAGGAGTAGTGGGAGTATTGGGACAGGCCCCTGGGAAGATTTCAAGTGCCCTAAAATCTGTGGCTTCTTTTTAGGGGTAGTGGTAGTGAGGGAGGGCTAGTGGTAGAAAGTAGGGGGTGTATTGGGATTGGCCCTAAATATCACACCACCTAGGTTTACGTATTGCCATCCAGCACAAAAAAGTTCCACAGGAACATGACACATGGATGTTGAGGTGTTTTCTTACCCATTCTCTTGTCTCATCAGTCTGTAGATGTCAAACTGATAGTCTCCCTGTCCCATGAAGAGCTCTTCATCATTTGAGATGTCACAGGATACAGTCAGTTCATCTGGTGGGAACAAAATGTTGTAAACGCATTAAGAGAACAAGCCAGCCAGAATATGAGCGCAAGCGAGCAGGAGGCAGAAGTGATGAAAAATTAAAACTGACCAATTTCTAGCCTGGAGAGAGAATAGTCGATGATGCGGACCAGCACGCCTTTGGTTTCCACAGAGTGAGCCGCTCCGTTGAGAAGGAAGCTGCCCGTCCTCTGCCTGGTGGTTTTCACCAGGACGTTGCCCCAGTGGAGGTCCCTGCAAAAATCGGATCAAGTTTGTTTACACAACAGCAAAACATCCTGATGCAAATATAATGCAGCGTACACGACACACACCTCAACGATCAAACCTGCTGAAGGCTACATTTCTATCTGCAGCCGCAGTGACAATCACGTTAAAGTGTTGGGAAATTATTGGGACCTAAAATGTCCCAATAATTACTAGGGGTGTAACGATACACTAATCTCACGATACGGTACAATACACGATATTGAGGTCACGATAACGATATGATACGATATTATAGCAGTATTTTTTTTAACAACCTTGAATGAGGAACATATGACTGGAAAAAATTGTCTTTTATGTGAAAGACACAAAATACAAAACAATACTGTACGTTTGCCCTATTGTTACAGTTTGTAATGCTTTATAACTGTTTAAGTTTTAAAGAGAAAGCCAGGCCAACCATTTTCCACAAACTGAACTAAAAGTAAATGTCAGGTTTGCATTTTGCATCTTCAGTTTCATACAAGTAAAAATATTTTGCCACAAACTGAATAGTTTCTCTCATGTATGATTTGACTTTTTTCTTTTCCAGAAATTTAACAACTAAAATTAAATAAATAAAAGTAAATAAATACATACAATTTTACATCATAAAAAAGATTGATTCATGTTCACCTTATAAGTGTAAGAGGAGATTTATTTTGGTAATTCAGAGTTCATTATTTTCTAAATATATTCTTTATATTCTGATGTAAATCAGGGTCTATAATTACACTAGTCAGTTTATCTGTAGTGATTAGTCTGTTTTAGATTGGGGGGAGTGATACGCCACAGTACGGCACTAGGCGCTGTGTTGATGTTCTGAAATCCTACACTGTTGAGGGACATTAAAGTACACTGGAACTCAGCAGAAGTTGTCCACGTGTTTATCCTACTCACGACCCGATAAAGGTTTAATTTAATAAGGTAAGGCTTAACTCTACACCACCCTTACATAAGTAAAAGTTCAGAGCTCAAAACCCCCAAGAGTCCCGTGATCGGGGCCGCAAAACGGTACTAGTTTCTTCTGAGCGGAGTAAGATTTTGGTCTGCGGGTCGAGCCGCGGTCGGCACAAATACGCTGCACGTTACTAGTCAACACGATAGAATATTAATAACCCAATATCGCGATACAGTTTGTCACCTCCACAACACGTATTGTGATGTTTTTGTATCGCGAAATTTCGTGGCACGATATATTGTTACACCCCTAATAATTACATTGTAAACACTAAGGGGTAAATCCACAAAGAACAGATTGCGCCCGCAAATAGCGCTGTGAATTGCGCTGCATTAGCGCCCGCAATTTGCCCCGCCTTAAGGTCCTATTCACAAAAGACTTTGCTCTAATGATATACCGGGGCAAACACGCCCATAAAGTTTTGCGGCTGAGTGCAATTTGCACTTGTCTGAGTAAGTGAGCGGAGCTGTTTCCAGTGTTCTCCATATTTCTGCACACACATTGGTCCATAATGAAAACTGCAGAAATAAAAAGTAAAGTGAGTGAAAATAAAACGCCGTGAGGCGCAAGGGCGCAATTTCCACTGGGAACAGGGGGGGCATAATTAGGCTTAACTAGTGTGTGCGTATGTGACAGACGCGCATGGGACGATTGTGAAATACGGAATAAACTGTTTTATATGAATTCTAATTCCCAATTGCGTAACAATTCCGTATTTCAAGGGACGGGTGGCAGCCCACCCGTCCAGCGGCTGCATCTCCAGCAGCAGCTGAGAGTCCTGACTGACGCTGAGCTTCACAGGGACACGATCAGCGCTATTTTATTATAAGTCTGATATATGTTGTGATATGTGATGACATTATTAAGCTGTTAAACACACACATTCTAGATTTATATGTTTATATGGTGGAATTGTTTGTAATAAAGCAGCCCCTTACTGTATGGATGAATCCTGAGCTCCTGTTATTTTTATTTTTAAATCAGAGATAAGTCCACAACCCCACTTGATCTGACTGTCTACAGTCATGTCTGACTATAGATTTCACCCTTAATATCATTCAGTATCACACAGGCTTGAATGACATTGAGAGAGAGAAACAGAGAGATGGGGAGTGAGGAGTTTGCGCGCAGTTAATACAAGCTTCTGAAACACGGTATTTGCTCCACTATTTTTGCGTGTGGCAAATAGCGCTGGCCTTTGTGAATTAGGCGCTTTTTGCAATGAGGCTTATTTGCATAGAAAGGGGGCAATTTTGCGCCGAATGTATGAATATTACCTAATTTGCATGCATGCAAATGGCACCGGCGCAGACTGCCACTATTTGCTTGGCAGCGCAGTTTGTGGAGCAATTCACCCTTTGCGGGTGCTTTGTGAATTAGACGCTCTCTTTTTGTCTCATTTGCACCGGTTTAGCGGCCGCAAAAGCCGCGCAATCCTTTTGTGGATTTGGCCCTAAGTGCGTTTAAAAAAAACAAGTGTGTGGTTACAATTCATTTGAACTTCAAAGTCAATAAGTTGAATAAATGTTGTAAGTATAAATGCATAAATGTCACAGATGCCAGTTTCAAATATAATTTCTGCTTTTATAGTCTTAAATACTTTAAATAACTAAGATTTTGGTTGTGATTTAGAAGACAAGTATGTGTCTTACTGTTTCTTTTCTAATAAACCTTGTATACGTGTTATTTACCACTCAGCTTAAATAATGATGCATGAAGCCAGTCAGTGTTGCCACTTAATAAAAACTATGCACAAGTGTGTACTCCACCTGTGCTCAAAGTGTAGCTCCTGCTCAGCGACAGCCAGCGCAGCGGTGACCTGATGAAGGATGCTCTTGGCCACTCCTAACGACGCCAGCTTAACACAAGAAAGGCTTGAGTTAAAAGGCTGCATAGAAAACTGGTCCATGGCGTGATGCTTCGGGGGCTCCCGTCACTCCGGGCCTACCGTGCCATTGCTGTTCTCCAAGTCGGTCCCTCCAAACTCAAACTCCAGGATTAGGAACAGCTGGGTTTTTTCAAAGAAATCTGACCAAAAAAAAAAAAACAAGCGGACAAACTTGAGCCTGATGAAACGGAGTGACACACGAGCTGGCTCTGAAACTCTTTTGAAAGGGCAGATTCTGCATTCGCTCCCAGGAAAATCACATGCAATGCCTCGTCAATGTGACTAACCTGGCCTGTCATTCTCTGAGCCCTTCCGTTGGTCAAAGGCATCCCAGGCCTTCAGAAATTCTGGTGGGTAGCAGCCTTGAACGCAGTGGAGACTTTAAGAGGACGACAAAAAAATAAAGAAATCAACTTCAGGAAAAAACAGACAAAAAGCAACAAACTAAAAAAAAAAAAAAAAAAAAAAAAAGGAAAGAAACTCACTCATTGAGTCCAATAAAACCGTGTGTCTGGTTGTGCTGCTTCTCCTTGAGGCTGCTCAGCTCCCTGGCAGGAGGGAAGGAAAAAAACAACAACCAAACACCCACATTGCTCATTAGTGCAGCTCAGTAGGAATACTTTGAAGTAGTTTCCAAATCATCATTATGCATAACTACATTAAAACAGTCAGACTTCATAATCTTTACATCTCAGCAAACAGAAAGCCGTGGTGTGTAGGCTCAGCGCAATAAACATGTGTATCCCACTTGTTTGAGATAATCGTTTAATGCATGTTCCTATATCAGTTTACAAGCCTATGAGAGATCATAAACACCTATATGTAGTGATGCACCGAAATGAAAATTTGTGGCCGAAACCGAAACCGAAAATAATAATAAACACTTGGCCGAATACCGAACAATACCGAACATGGTTCTTCGCAGTTTTTCCATTTATTTTGCCAATTTTTTCACCATTGCATAAATCAAATAAATTTGATTTAGGCATGCTTTTAAAAGAAAAAAATCTTTTACAAAATTACAAGGTAGAAAACATTTGTTGAAAATAAAAAACTGACATTTTTTTAATTTCCCAGCATTTCTTAAATATTCCAGCAGACATTATACCAGCAAAGAACAATAACTTAAAATAAATAAATTATCAAAATAAATTTTTTGGCCATCTTTGAGCTTACGTTAGGCTTAACTGACTGAACATTGTAACATAGGCCTTAAAACAATAAAAATGCATTTAAGCGCTCAGGGTTTTTTATCATTTCAAATGATAAATCAAACTTGTAGTGCTGAAAGACTTTGCAGATGTGCCCCCTCTAGATATTTGAGCAGAACATTCATTGCAAACAGCCATTCTTGTATTATTCTTTGCCACTCTAAAATACTTCCACACTGCTGACATGTTTGCACCGCACCACTTCACTCCACGCTCTTCGCTGTTTGATTTCGTCATCTAAACGCACCTGTAATAGATTGATCTATGTTGTTTTGGTTCCACTTGCTGGTGAATGTTAGTTAAATTCTTATGTGGTTAGTTTTTGGTTGGCCAACGATTTATGTGGTGCGCAACCATTACGGAGCGGCCAGTCTATTTATATTACAACGCCGTTATTAATTGTTTGGTTTTTTCCCAACTTATTCCACCGAACACCGAAAGTGTTTTTTTTGCCATTTTCGGCCGAACAATTTCGGTTACCGAACAATCGGTGCATCACTACCTATATGACATCATTCATAACTGTGACGGTCCAGAAAGGTTGGAGTTTTGGTTTATAGCCAGTACTACGTACTTTGAGATGATGATCTCGTGAAGGATCTCTCCAAAGGTCTTCTGCTCCTCTCCATTCACCTTCTCGTCGCCCTCTATTGGAATGATCTGAAAACACAACCCGGTCCGTTAACCGACGACACGCCCCTTCAACGTTCGATACCGGATATCAATGTGGCTTTATTTTCAGTTTAGAGGACACTCAAATAGTTTAAACCCATGGTGAACTTCCTTCACCTTCAGCAGCGGTAAAGTTTGCCCAGATATCGTCACATTATTCTCCAAAACTACCGGTAGATGTTATTAATATTATTGCCAGTTCCACTGGAGAAGACCATATTATACAAGGTTATACAGAAAGCTTCTGTGTTTTTGCAGTTTTGTATTAAAAAAAACCCCAACATATTTGGATGTACAACTTTATGATGCAGTCGGATTAAATAGCCAACACCACATGACGACTAGGGATGGGCAGTATGGACTAAAAAAAATGTATCACGATAATTTCTGGCATTTATACAGATAACGATAAAAACGACGATAAAAAAAAATACCGATTCAACTCCACCTTTTTAACTATGAATCTATCACCACATTCAGTCTTTGGAGCCCCCAAAACACTGCTCTAAAACAATACTAAATGCTACTGAACTTAGTGCTGGGTGGTATGACCAAAAATTTATATCACGGTATTTTTCAAAATGATATCGGTGTCACGGTATATCACGGTATTTTTCTTTTCATGCACAACTGGGTAACCACATTTTCTAATGATTTGGAAAGGAATTGCTGCAGTAAATTGGCTTAGAATGGCCTATTTTACTGTCATGAGGAGGATGCATAAATCAAATAAATTTGATTTAGGCATGCTTTGTAAAGAAAAAAATCTTTTACAAAATTACAAAGTAGAAAATATTTATTGAACATAAAAAACTGAACATTTTTTAATTTCCCAGCATTATGTTGTTTTGGTTCCACCTCCTGGTGAATGTTAGGTAAAATTCTTACGTGGTTACTTTTTGGTTGGCCAACGATATATGTTTGTAGTGCGCAACAGTTACGAGAGCGGCCAATCTATTTCCTTATATTACAACGCCGTTATTAATCGTTCGGTTTTTTTCCCACTTATTCCACCGAACACCGAAAGTGTTTTTTTGCCATTTTCGGCCGAACAATTTCGGTTACTGAACAATCAGTGCATCACTACTGCTAAACAGTCCCCTCACAAACAGTGTCCAGCGGCGTTCCCAATGTTGTGTACGCTACTGTACATACTCACCGGTATTACGGTATATGAAAAATTCATATCATAAGAAAAATAAACACCAGTATTCGGTATGAACCGGTATACCGCCCAGCACTAACTAAACTCACTCACTCACTCACTCATCTTCTCCCGCTTTATCCATTACCGGGTCGCGGGGGCAGCAGCCTCAGCAGGGATGCCCAGACTTCCTTCACCCCAGACACTTCCTCCAGCTCTTCCGGGGGGAGTCCGAGGCGTTCCCAGCAGAGCATGTGAGCGGAGCGGAGCGTGAGCGAGCGGGGGAGCGGAGCGGCGAATTTTGAAAGGAGCGCAGAGCGGGATTTTTTTTTCTAGGATGATTGGCTGGAGCGGGGCGTCATCCCGCTCCAGTTTCGCTCCGTTACCCCTCATATCACGGCCCCGATGCGTGTCCAAACATATCCCACCTCTCCACAAACTACCTGTTACCTTTCTTCTTTTCCAGTCCTATCTCTGAACCGTAGTTGGGAGAGCTGGTATTTTAATTCGGTCTCTGGCTCGTAACCGGCGTTAGGAGTCCGGGGAAAGTGAAGGGAAAAAAGGACGGAGGAAAAATGCTGTCCGTGCAACCTCGCACATTTATTACAAACATGTAATAAGAGCAAACAAAACGCGTGAGGGCCGACGACTGAAACTAACAGAGGACACACTGAAAAGTAACTGAACACGTGTACCGGTCTTCCACACGCGCACACCTGCATCTCCCTCTCTCTCCTCCGCTGCACCCACACGTCTCACACACACACACCCGAACACACAGTGAATGAAACATTGTTTCGGGAAAGGTTAATAAACAAAAGTGTATTAAACCAGATAATTCCATTAGGTGAAATTATTTTCTTATTTTTTCTTGTCAGTAAATATCTATTTTTTGGACTTTAAAACTATGTCGGCTCTGCGTAATTGTTCCTCTCGGCTCCGTGACTGGCTGCAAGGAACGTAACTTTGCTGAGTCTCTCTCTCTCTCTCTCTCATCCACCTCTGGTTAGATCTAAGGCTTCAGGTAAACATGTGCATTTTATATGCATGCAAACATTTTTGGAGCGGAGCGTGGAGCGCTGCGCGGAGCGGAGCGGGTTGCAGTGTTACTGGAGCGCGGAGCGGTTATGGCTGGAGCGGCATTTTGCGACTTTGAGGGCGGAGCGGAGCGGTGACAACCTTTGTGAGCGAGGAGCGGAAATTCTCGCCGCTCCACTCCGCTCACATGCTCTGGTTCCCAGGCCAGCCGAGAGACAGAGTCTCTCCAGCGTGTCCTAGGTCTTCCCCGGGGTCTCCTCCCGGTGGGACATGCCTGGAACACCTCCCTAGGGAGGCGTCCAGGAGGCATCCGGTACAGATGCCCAAGCCACCTCAGCTGACTCCTCTCAATGTGAAGGAGTAGCGGCTCGACTCCGAGCTCCTCCCGGGTGACCGAACTCCTCACCCTATCTCTAAGGGAGCGTCCAGCCACCCTGCGGAGGAAACTAATCTCGGCCGCTTGTATCCGCGATCTTGTCCTTTCGGTCACTACCCAAAGTTCATGACCATAGGTGAGGGTAGGGGCGTAGATTGACCGGTAAATCGAGAGCTTCGCCTTTCGACTCAGCTCCCTCTTTACCACGACGGTCCAGTACATCGACCGCATAACTGCGGACGCTGCACCGATCCGCCTGTCAATCTCACGCTCCATTGTTCCCTCACTCGTGAACAAGATCCCGAGATACTTGAACTCCTCCACCTGAGGCAGGACTTCTCCACCCACCCGGAGAAGGCATGCCACCCTTTTCCGGTCGAGAACCATGGCCTCGGTCTTGGAGGTGCTGATTCTCATCCCTGCCGCGTCGCACTCGGCCGCAAACCGCCCCAGCACATGCTGGAGGTCCCGGTCTGATGAAGCCAACAGGACAACGTCATCTGCAAAAAGCAGATACGAAATCCTGAGGTTCCCAAACCGGATCCCCTCCGGCCCCTGGCTGCGCCTAGAAATCCTGTCCATAAAAATTATGAACAGGACCGGGGACAAAGGGCAGCCCTGCCGGAGTCCAACATGCACCGGGAACAAGTCTGACTTACTGCCGGCAATGCGAACCAGACTCCTGCTTCGATCATACAGAGACCGGACAGCCCTTAGTAGAGGGCCCCGGACTCCATACTCACTCAGCACCCCCCACAGAATGGCACGAGGGACACGGTCAAATGCCTTCTCCAGATCCACAAAACACATGTAGACTGGTTGGGCAAATTCCCATGAACCCTCGAGCACCCTACGGAGGGTATAGAGCTGGTCCAGTGTTCCACGACCGGGACGAAAACCGCATTGTTCCTCCTGAATCCGAGGTTCGACTATCGGCCGTAATCTCCTCTCCAGTACCCTGGCGTAGACTTTCCCCGGGAGGCTGAGAAGTGTGATCCCCCTGTAGTTGGAACACACTCTCCGGTCCCCCTTTTTAAACAGAGGGACCACCACCCCGGTTTGCCACCCCAGCGGCACTGTCCCCTTCCTCCATGCAATGTCGCAGAGGCGTGTCAGCCAAGACAGCCCTACTAACTAAACTACACCAATTAAATTGAATTAATAAAAAACAATTAAATGAGTCCACCTGTACTGCAAAACTGTAATGACTCAAGCTCCTCGCTCTCAGATCCGCCATGTTTGTTACAAAAAAAATGTCTGTCTGTCTGTCTGTCTGTCTGTCTGTCTTTCTGGCTCATTTCCTTCCTTCTTTCACACGTACGTTGTGCGTCGATTTAACGCAGAACCATAAATCCGGCTTTACACTAAAACGTCATCAACGGGAATTTATCGTTTTTACTGCGAGATGACAAATTCTTACCGTGGGGAATTTTTTTGACGGTTTATCGTGAACGGTAAAATATCGCCCATTCCTAATGACGACACAAATGGCCTTACTTTGAGTGCCACGGTGTCTCCAGAAGCGTTGGTGGTGGAGAACACCTCGCCGAAGGTCCCCTCGCCGATCTTGGCGCAGCGTTTCATACGAACAGGGAGAATGCAGGCGTCCCAGGCCAGCGGCTGCTGCTGGCCACACTCGGAGAACACCTTCTCTGCATCCGACAGATCAGCATCTTCACACACACTCTGGGGGGGATCAGAGGGGGGTCAGATCGGCTGTACGGCTGATGACACACAAAGCTGTAATGGTTTTCTGTGTGAGGTGCTCTGTACCTGGGAACCTTGGCTCTGCAGCTGTGACTGCAGACGCCTGGACAGCGGCGTGCGTAAGGGCGTGGCGAAGAGATCCGTGCTGAGGTCCACTAACGCCGTCCTCTGAGGAGAGCCCTTCGCCGTCACAGGTAAATTCCTGGGAGTGAGTTGCACTACAAGCAACAGGAGGTAGCAGTTACTCATCGAGACGCCTGCACGAGGACAATAAGCTGCAAACCCCGAGTTAAAGTCACGGAAACACGTTACCCATGCCCTTGCGATGGACAGAGAGGGCGGCTTTGAGCCGGCTCCAGGTGTGCGTTCTCGGCGTGAGCTCGGCCAGCAGGGATGACAGGTTGAGCCGACTTGCTCTCGCTGGGGTGGAGAAATTCATCGTGGTCGCTGTCAACGGCTCCTGAGCAAAAGCACAACACAGAACCTTTAACATCCTTGCTCGGGTTATGGGACCTGGGGCCGGATTCACAAAACATTAAGAAAAAAAATATTCTTAAGTGTCATTTGTTCAGTCTTAAGAAGAAAAAAGAGAAGAAGTCATATTCTCCAAAATGGTTCTTAAGCATTTTCTCAACTCAAAGTTTCTTCTTAAGAAAAAACTATAGAATAAATGGTATTCTTGAAATAAAAGTTCTCAAATTTGTTCTTGACTTTTTTCTTAACTTTAAGACACCTTGACCTGTCTTAAAATTTCTTCTGTGAAAGGGTAAGCGTCTAATATCACCTTTTTCAACACATTTGCACATGCACAAACAAAGACCTGCAATATTGTGGAGCGATGCATCGGTGTAGTGAAGTCTCGCTTCAGCTGCATCGACTGAATATAATGAAATGAATAATAATAATAATATTAATACGATATAATTCTGGGATACTTGGCTGCATGCTGCTGTGTGAACGGTCTGCTGGAGCGGCGTACTGAATCGTTTATTTAGTATGCAGTAGGGATGGGCGGTATGGACAAAAAAATGTATCACGATAATTTCTGGCATTTATCCCAATAACGATAAAAAAAATTACCAATACAAAAAGTGTCATCAACGGGAATATTTCTTTCTTTCTTTCTTTCTTTCTTTCTTTCTTTCTTTCTTTCTTTCTTTCTTTCTTTCTTTCTTTCTTTCTTTCTTTCTTTCTTTCTTTCTTTCTTTCTTTCTTTCTTTCTTTCTTTCTTTCTTTCTTTCTTTCTTTCTTTCTTTCTTTCTTTCTTTCTTTCTTTCTTTCTTTCTTTCTTTCTTTCTTTCAGGCTCATTTCCTCAATTTATCGTTTTTACCGTGAGATGACAAATTCTTACTGTGGGGAATTTTTTTGACGGTTTATCGTGAACGGTAAAATATCGCCCATTCCTAGTAGGCAGTATACAGTACATACTGATGCAGTATGTAGCATCAGGGCTCCAGACTGCGACCAAGTGCTCGCATTTTGCGACCAAAATTTGAGTATGTGCGACTGAATTTCATGTCCACTCGCACACGTGCGACCAGTAAATTTGCCAGTGTTTTTTTTTTTTTTTTTTTTTTTTTTTTTTACACGTTAAACGTTGAAGGAGTGCCTCAATGAACCCCCATATTTGCAGGCCAATGAGTGTGAAAGGGAATGAGTTGGGGGATCTATTTATTTATTTATTTATTTATTTTTTTCGTTTAATTTCACCAGCTCAAAGCAGGTATTACGCCCGGACGACATTTAATGCGACACAATTCGCTGCCGCCGCGGCGCGCACATTAAGTTAGAAGAAAGAGGCGGCAGGTATGTTTGGTTTTAGTAACATCATGCTCAGGCCATGAGTCTGCAATGGCCCAGACGGGAGAAACATGTAGCTCATTGCTTAACTTTTATTTTTAATCCACTCTATATTCTTCTGGTTGTTCTCCGATATGTCCCCCCTCTAAAGCCTGATTTATGGTTCCGCCTTAAATCGACGCTGAGCTCTGCGTTGTTGTAACGCAGAACCATAAATCAGCCTTCACCCGGTACATACATAGGTTTCTCTAAACATCTGTCCCCGCTACAGTTTTAACTAAAAGAAAATGTGCTCCAATACAGCAGGTCTCATAATTTTATTTTGAACACTGCTTAAAATTTGCTTGACACAAATGAAAGTTAAATTTTAACATGTGGGAAAAACACCTAACCTTTTATCAGGTGTAATGGCATTTTTAGGTTAGAAATAAGAATATTTCTTGGTAAGATCCTTAGTTATTTGAGTGAAGGCAGTGAATTTGGTCAACTGGTGTAAGTTCAGGGTTTTAGTAAAGACACAAGTAGGGAAATGTTATTGGCCAGTACCCCCAATATTTGTACATTTGTTAAGTACTGTGTTTAACAGTTACATTCATGGCTGAAAGGTTACTAAGCACTTTGTTACCAAGCACTTTTTTATCATGTGAATGTATGTTTTTTTTATATATAATGACAGCAATGGTGCTGTCAGTTTACTTTATGTTGCGGCATCTTTAAAAATGCACAATAAAATGTTAACACTGCATTTGAAACAGCACATTGTGGTAATTCATTAATCTATTATGAAATACGTATCACTAATACACTGAAATGTAGTAGAAATGTAAACATTTGGTTAGCGTGTCGATAAACGATGTGCGCTCCTAAAATTTCTGATTGTGCCCCTAAAAATTTTCAGTTAGGGGCTACTGTGCTCCTAGTGAAAAAAGTTAGTCTGGAGCCCTGAGCATGTACCGGTAGTACTTAGTATGCCATTTCGGATACAGCCATATTTTAAGAAGTTCTTAAGTAGGAAAAATAAGAAATTCGTAAGAAATGACAGTTCTTAACACGGTTCTTAAGAAAATATTGAGGAATTGCACTTAAGAACTTTTTATGAACTTCTTAATTTTAGATCTTAAGACATTTCTTAAGATCGTTCTTAAGAACATATTGGTGAATCCGGCCCCTGGCCCGAAGCTGCGGGGACGGGCAGCTGCAGGGCACAGGGAAACTTCTGCAGGGCTTTTTAACAACACCTGGTCAAACACCTTACAGCTGATCTGCTCGTCAACCAGTCACAAAGATGATTGGGTAAGAAAAGAGAAAAACTCTTTCAAGAGTAAAGATGGAGTGAGGCTTAGCACTCTGGGAAAACAACAGCTCTGTGGGTTAACCAGAGGGGTTTTCTACCAGAAAGCTTCAACACGGCCATATTTCTTTGTATTGTCCACCTTAAAAAAACAAAACAACAACAAAAAAACCTAAACCTCGAATTTCAGGCAACAGGCACAACAACTGCAGCTCTACTCTTCCTTTATCACTTGAGTCTTTCCCCTTCCGTCTCTGTCCACACGTGTAAAAATATGCTGAGCCTGAATTTAAACACACATTTCAGAAGAAGAGCTACGGTATAAAATCCATTATCAATAAACGTGCTGTATTATTTCAAACAGAGGAAATTGCGCAGACCAGAATCGCAACAGTGTCCCATAAAAACATTAAACTAACTGCATCATAATAATACAACTAAAGCTTTATTTTATTAATAGTCTGTATATTGTAAATTAAAAGGTGCGAGACTTGAAACAAAGATGCCTAGTCTATGGGAAGAACATTTTATACTAAATGTATCAAATATTGTGTTACTATTCAAATCATCCATTAGGTTTTATGAAAAAAAAGGGAAAAAATTAGATAAAAAAAAATTAAATTGCAATATTGGGGGGGAAATAAATAAATAAATCGCAATTAGATTTTCCAAACTCATACAGCCCAATGCATTGACCAGACGGTGTAGTTACTGAATGTCAGTCAGTCGCTCGACATGCCGACATTCATTCAACAGCCATTTAAATGCTGTTTCACTGTAATTTAATCTGGAATATTGTCATGAAATGATCAGTGAACGATTTTAACAGCAGTTTAATCCAAAACTGAACACAAACTGCTCTGGAGCAGCATCACCATGGTAACGTAGGACAGTTTAGCGAGATTAAATTAAATTAAATTAATTCCCCCCCCAAAAAGCCAGACTGAACCTTCTTATCCAAGACTCTTGGACAACAAAGCATGCTACAGATGCATCTCCACTGAAAGGTCCCGAGGGTTACCAGCTACACTAGACCGCTGCCGTTTATGACTTTGGCCCTGTCCCAATACCCCCTACCCTTAGTTTTCATCCCTACCCCTAAATTTTGCGCGTTCCCGTGAGGGTAGTGGTGTCTAGGAATGGGCGATATTTTACCGTTCACGATAAACCGTCAAAAAAAATTCCTCACGATAAGAATTTATCATCTCGAGGTAAAAACGATAAATTCCCGTTTGATGACGTTTTTGTGTAAAGCCTGAATTGTGGTTCTGCGTTAAATCCACGAAGGAAGGAAGGAAGGAAGGAAGGAAGGAAGGAAGGAAGGAAGGAAGGAAGGAAGGAAGGAAGGAAGAAAACAGGAAGGGAAGAAGGAAGGAAGGAAAAAAGGAAGGAAGGAAGGGGGAGAAGGAAGGGAGGAAACAAGGAAAGGAGGAAGGAAGGGAGAAAAGAGGAAGAGAAGAAGGAAGGAGAGCAGGAGGAAAGAAGGAAGGAAGGAAATTAGCCTGAAAGAAAGAAAGAAAGAAAGAAAGAAAGAAAGAAAGAAAGAAAGAAAGAAAGAAAGAAAGAGGGGGTAGTGAAGAAAACTAGTGTAGTGGCTATGGATCTGTCCCTACGGAGCGAGTGTTTTCCCAATGTTCACTAGTTGATCTAGGGCCAGTACAATTTCCCAGAATGCTTTTCGCTGTCATTTGGGGACTGAATAAAAAAAAAAAAAACATGTTGGACATTTCTTATTTTTTAGTGAATAAAATCAATATTTTGAGTTAGTTTCTGCATAAAAATGTGTTTTGATTACATTTCTAGCGAGAAATATATATTTTACTTTCATAATATTCACTCAGTGAATGTACATAATCACTCGTTTGCCCGTTGTTGCGAAGTCGTTTTCAAACCTCGCCAGAATAAAGGCTGATTTATGGTTCCGCGTTACACCAATGCAGAGCCTACGGCGTAGGTTACGCGGCGCCGTACGCCGTACCCTACGCCGTAGGCTCTGCGTCGATTTAACGCAGACCCATAAATCAGCTCCCGAGCCGGCAGGCAGGCAGAAATCCCAAAATTTTCGGAGCAAGCCGTTTATGACTTGGTTGTGTGCGTGTGGATGCCGTGGTCACCTGTGGCTGTTTGTGGTGGGTGGAGATCAGCTCAGTGATGCTGCAGTCCTTGGTGAAGCCCCACTGAGCCGTCCGGCTGCCAAAAGTGCTGGTGTCGCCCCTGTTCTTCCAGCGACTCACGCTCAAGCCGCTCACACACGCCTTCCTCGTCCCCCCCGGTCGGTCCACGGACGTGCTCCTCCTCCTCTTGTTCTTGGAGGCCAGAGCGGCCTTTTTTCGTTTTGGGGCAGCTCTCCGCAGGTTCTTATCGGCTGCTGCGCCTGAACTGGTTTTCCCCTCAAGAGTGGTCCTTCTAGTTTGAACACCAGCTTTCACGGTGGGTGAGTTTTCCCTGCTGTCGCTCTCAGACGGATGGTCGGTTTTTGTCTCTTCATTGCTGGATGAGTCCGACACATCCGTTGAGGAGTCCAGCATGGCATCTCTCAAGTTCCGAAGTTCTTTCATTAGTGACGGACTTGATCTCTTTACTTGTACGAAAGGTCTCTTTGTCAAACATTTCTCCTTCAGCATCAACTCGAGCTTTGAACGGTCTCCTGAATCTGTGGACTCCGTCTTTGCTTCTGGACTGTTGCCATGTGGCAACTTTTGCAGCTTCTCAGCTTTAATTTGGGACAAAGTCAACTTTTGTAACTGAACTGAGCATGTCCTTTCTCTCCCAGCCTCCTCGGCCAGGATCCCCTCGCAGCTTCGGTCCGTGTGGTGGACGGAGTCGATATAAATCACAGACTCCAACTCCTTACAGTCAGCTGATGACAAACTGTTTGCTCTCAGACTTTCGGCCAGTGAAGCCGACTGTTCACAGTCAGTCAATGATTTGGACCAATCCCCGGTTTTATTGGTTTCCCCGGAAGAGTGGTGGTGAATAAGCGACTCTTCTGAAGAGTGTAAACCACGAACAGCTGAGCCGCCGCCTGCAGGCTGAGGTTGTTCTTCAGTTTGCCGGCTGTGGGCTGAGCCTGAATCCTCCAAACAGGATGAGAAGGTTGTCTGACTGCAAAGCTGAGCCACGGTGAAGAAGTCCAGCCTCGTCATCTGAACGCTGCAGCGCTGGTTCAAGCACTTCTCCTTCAGGACATCTATCAGCCACTCCGACCCTCCTGCTGCCGACACAAAACGAATGCTGCTTTCATCGTTTACAGAAAGAACATTTTCACTGGGTACCGCTCCACCGTCGCTTCTCTTCGAGTTTCCACTCTGAATTTTGGGTTCTTCGCCGCAGCTGCCACCGCTGGGCTCCATGAATAAATCAACAGATTGTTCTTCACGGTGAAGCAGACCCGGCGCTCCTCCAGCAGCGGCGGACTGTGGCGGGAAGGCCGCCTGCCGCGGCGAATCCGAGGATTCTTGAAAAGTGCTCGAGGCCCCGATGCAGCTGACCGACAAAGACGGAGGACTGGCGACCTGATCGTGGGTAGGACGGCGTTTAGCCTGCTCCCGTTTGCTGAGGGCGCCTGCTGAGGGCGTGGAGCAGAAAATGGGTTTCCTGGAGCAGGGTCCGAGGCTGCGATCCGCCGATTCGTTGAGGGAAAACTCCCGGAAGGGTTTGGCAGCGAAGCCGGTAGTCCCTGCAGCGGTCACTGAACTCTCAGCGCTGGACAGCCCGAACGCCGGCGGGGCTTTCCTCCTCCTGGAGCGCAGGGACCTGCCGGGGCCAAACGCTCCGGACGTAAAGTCATCTGAAGAGCTGAGTAGACTGGCTATGGCCTTGGAGAGCTTGTTAGAAGCTGCACATTTGCGACGGGTTACAAAGCGCCCAGCTGAAGCAAACTGAACACTGGAAAAAAAAAAAAGAAGAAACAGAGTTACTGTTTACAACTAGGGCTGTTCGATTTTGCCCAAAAATAAAATATTGATTTTTTTCTCTCAAAATTCGATTACGATTATTTTGTGAATTGACAAAAGGCAAAGAAATGATTTCAAATATGCTGTTTTTTTATTGAACATTTGCCCCATTGGGCTTTAAGTGCAAACTTTGCTCTTATTAAACCAAAAATGAATGAATAAAGTGCAAAACTCTGTAAAATAAGTTGAAAAAAAGTTTTAAAAAATATAATAAAATATAAAGTTTTATCTCTGAAAAAAAATCAGCAAATCAGCACTTGCAAACATACAGTAAGTTATATTTCCAATTAAATAAAACAAGACATTTTCTAATTAAACTAAACTGGGTCTTTGCATTCTAAATAATAATGCAACCCATGAAGGAGGTAGAGGTGTGTAATGTCAGTCATTACATTTGCTATTCACATTTGCAAGTTTTTTGCAAGGAACACGAGCCGGTCTAGCGCATCTGGCTTGAGGGATGCCCGGTGGCATGTTACAACGCCCCCTCCTACACTAAAGAGCCTCTCCGATGGGGCACTTGTCGCAGGTATTGAGAGGTATTTCCATCAATCATTAATATGTGTGCAGACAAGGTAAAAAAATAAATAAATAAATTTAAAAAAAAGTGAAAAATCGATTTTTACGAGTTTCACGTTTTAACATCGTTCTAATTACATAATCGCGATTACGGTTTAAAATCGATTAATCGAACAGCCCTATTTACAACACTAACTAACATCATTTGCAGGGCATGTTAACACAAGCATCTTGTGAGTACTTACTTGGAGTCTGGCTTCATTTTGACTGAATTTTTTGGGCGTCTTGATGCAGACCGTTCTTCCTCACTGTCGGTGGTGACAGACGGCTTGTGGGTCCTCGGCTTCGTAGGAACCGGCGCAGACACGAGCCGGCTTCTCCTGTTGGCACACAGATCCTTTCAGAGCGCATCAGACAAAACTGAGAAAAGGGGGATGGTCAATAAGATCTGAGCAGACCTGTGTGTTTCAAAGCTTCCCAAGGCCAGTAACAACTAGAAAGTAGACATATCGAAGTAACAAAAATGTACCAGAAAAACTAAAAACACAGCTGCCTGAAAAGCTTTTCCAAAATCTAAGTTTAATAAACTAAAACACTGCACTTAAATCTTGATCCTACAACTGGAGGATGTTATGCTTTTCTCTGTATCACCATCTAGAGTTGGTAGAGGTGTAGCAATACCGCTGCGGACGACACAGAGGCAACGTTCACGCGTCAGCCCCGTAAACTGTTTTAAAAGAACTGGGAAAACGCTCTGTGTTCTGAGGATTGCTTGCTTGAAGCTGCGGTTGCCGTCTGGTGGTCCAGGTCAGTGTTTCCCGACCCTGGTCCTCGAGGATATATTATATAGGCTATGTATATAATATAATATAATATATATATATATATATATATATATATATATATATATATATATATATATATATATATATATATATAAACATTTTGTATAATGTTTTATAATTTTCTTTTTATGGCCGCTTGTAAACTACCTCTGTCACATTGCATGCATGTTTTAGATCCTCCCCTGCTTCAACACACATGATTCTAACTGATGGCGTGTGGATGTCCTGGTGTTGCCTTTTATTGCCAGTTGTGCCCTCTTGTTTGTCGCCACCGCTGTGTCAATTATAATATCAGCAATAATGATACTAGGATTATTCATATTAATATTAGGCTAACGGTTGTTGTTTCTGTAGATGTTTTTACTGTCACTATTATTATTTTAATAATAATAGTAATAATATTGTATATATGTATATGTACAAGTATATTTATGTATGTGTAACTGTGTACGAGTGCATGCTTGCCTTTGTATTTGGATGTATGTTCATACATGTATGCATGTAATAGTGGGCGACCGATAATCGGCCGTGGCCGATTATCGACTTCGATATTCATAATTTTATTAATAATCGGTATCGCCCCCCCCCCCAAAAAAAAATCGAAAATAAATAATTTCGATTTTTTTTTTTTTTTAAAGAAAAATTAAGAAATTTACTGAAATACTGCATTTTCTTTTTGTATTAAGAATGTTCAACATGCTCAAACTTAAGTAAACTTAAGTAAATATTTGCACTTAAAAAAACAACCTGTGTAGCCATTTTCACAACCTGTACTGTTTGGTTGTTTGTCATGTGTACTAGTTAGCTTACTGTTACTACCTCCAAGTAGGCACTTGCTGTGGTTTGGGTCTGGGAATTGGGAGTATTGTGCCTGACTGTTCTAAAATTGAGGCTGTTATTCCTCTTAATTTGTTATTTTTTATAGGCAGCTTTTTTATTTTATGTAAAGAGAAAATTCACTTTATGTTATTTTTAATAACTGAAATGCTGCTTGTTTTGTTTGATGTTCCATAATTTGCACTTTTGATATGTGAGCCGTGCGAAGTGAATATTGCTGTCCTTCATGGTTAAACCAATAAATTGCTCATCATTCATTTAAATGAATTCTTGTATTGAAATTTGTTTTCTCCCAAAAAGGTAAAAAAGGGTAATAATCGTATCGGCTATCGGTCTTTTTGATTTCCCCCTAATCGGTGATCGAAATAATCGAAAAAAAGGCTGATCGGTCGGACACTAGCATGTAACACAGACATTGAAAATATTTACAGACCTGCATGCATCTCTCACACTCTTATCTGTTCATCCTTTAATTTGTCTTGCTAGCCTGTCTGTCATTTTTACTGCAACACAATTCACCACTAAGACACATCAAACACCACATTAATCACAGCACTACACACATCTATCAGATTTAGTCCTCTGTCAGAATTAGGAATGCAGATGTTAATAAAATATGTTAGATCAGACTGTCAACGAGGGTTGGTGAAAGACATGCTCACTTTCACACACATCCACGCACCTGAAGAAAATTAAAATGCATATATACAGTACAGACCAAAAGTTTGGACACACCTTCTAATTCAAACAAACTTTTGGTCTGTACTGTATCTCATCGATAAAATTTTAACCAAATCATGGTACTAACCATTAATATATATATGCACTACATAGAATGGCTTTTAATGTGTGGATTTGCACTTGCAAACCGCAGCCCTGTCGATGAACATAACATATTCTAAGATCTGTTCAAAGTAGCTTGATGTTTATAGACGCAGTAACATCTGCTTGTACAAAAACCACCACAAGACCCTTGTTGATAAACAGACCTGGTTGTCATTCTCCTCTTGCTCGGGGGAGACGATGGCCTTGTGATATTGTCCTCATTGCTGCTGATTTCAACTGGGCGGAGCACTGCCTTTCTCTTCCCAGGATTGATTGGTTTCCCTTTGCAAACACTAGTTCTCTTCCCTCTAAGAAGGAGAAAGCAAAGAGTATGTGACATAAGCAAGCTGATATTTGTATATAGGAAATAATTTGTATGCTCATGATGATTCACACACCTGCTTGTCTTGGTCTGATGACCACGCAGTGGGCTAGAAGTGGAGAGAGCAGTAACTTTCTCCTCATCACTCATGTTTTCTTCATCAGAACTCTCAATCAGGTGTAGAAAGGCTTTTTTCTTGGCAGGACGCATGTCTCTATGAACCCCTGTGTACTTGCCCCTATAAAAATCACAAAATCAAAAGGACACCGAGTTAAATTACAGTTAGAGTAAATTAAGTACGGTATGTCAATATGCAGTTACATAAAAGGCCTCTTGCATATTTGGATTTTCAAAATAAAAGTCTAAATTATGGATCATGCCAAGTATTGTTCCGTGTAATCAGAGGTGTCAAGTAACAAAGTACAAATACTTCGTTACCTTACTTAAGTAGAACTTTTGGTTATCGATACTTCACTGGAGTAATTATTTTTCAGACGACCTTTTACTTTTACTCCTTACATTTTCACGCAATTATCTGTACTTTTTACTCCTTACATTTTAAAAACAGCCTCGTTAATCCATTTCATTTCGGCCTTTAAAAAAAAACTATCCAGTTAAATTGCTCCATCCGGATAGAGTGAATTTGGTTGTGGTTGTTTCAGATGTTCTTGTCCAGTTTTGTTCTTACATCCGTTCCCTCAGATTCCTGCAACTAAACTTGGATGTACATTCCAATAAAGGATAAATGATGACATGCCTCTGAAGTTTGACTTTTTGCACCATTACAATACTTATAGGCAACTAGTCATCATATCTCCTGCTGAAACACATGTTAATGCTCAATAGTACACATATGGTTCTTTAATATATTTGCATTATACTAAGATGCATTAATTTACAATGGCTTTTTTCCCCCTTACATTACTTTTACTTATACTTTAAGTAGTTTTGAAACCAGTACTTTTATACTTTTACTTGAGTAAAAAACTTGAGTTGATACTTCAACTTCTACAGGAGTATTTTTAAACTCTAGTATCTATACTTCTACCTGAGTAATGAATGTGAATACTTTTGACACCTCTGCGTGTAATTACAATAAAACCCGAGAACAGAAACAATGTAACCAAATAGTATTAACAATAGACCGGATAACAAAAACATAACACTGTTTTGGAAGGATGAAAACCAGGAAGACTAACCTCGTCCTTCTGGGGTTTTCTGGTTCAGCCAAGTCATCAGAAGAGGACGTGCTATCAAAATATTGGTTACGATCATCAGGCAATACCCAAGCAGATATTTTGCGTCTCTGCTTACCATAAGTCTTTAAGAATAGCGGTTTATGCCGTTTCATGTTTGAAAATTCCAACTATAAACGATACCCACGCTAAACCGGCAGATTGAGACAATCGCGTATTTTATAAAAAAACGGCGCTTGACTTAACTTATTTAACACCTCGGTTTTAGTCCACTCAGAAGAAAACTACTGTTGTAGATGTAATTTAAGGGCATAAATCCTCATTTTTTTGTCTGTTTTAAACCGTAAGCAGATCTCCGACACCCGCTCCTCGTTCAAATTCACGGACGTCGGTGATTGGTCAGCCAAACACGTGGTCACCGCCGCACAGCGCCCCCTGGCGGAGCGGAGGAACAGCAGTGTAGCCAGCAGGCTCACCACTGGCAGTCAAAACCAAAACAGTCCTTTGGGGCGCATTCCTGCAGATTTAAAGGCGCGGTGTAGCCGATAACTATGGAGGGAGATTTGTATCTTAATTATTCAATCAAAAAAAAAAGATTGCTTCAATCAAAAAATACATTTTCAGTTAAAGAAAAAAAAATGATTGAATGCAAGAAAATATTTGAGAGGCAAAAGAGCATTTGAACACTTTTTTTTAAATAAAAAAAAAAATAATTCAATTTTAAGTGATTTCTTTTGTGATTGAAGTAAAAAAAGTTTTGAAGCCTTTTTTTTTTTTTTTAATCATTTTGACAAAAACATCCCGCAGTGGGCGGATGCTTCCCCATTGGTCAACCCATAGACAGACATATTTTTTTGCATTCAAACACTTTTTTTCTTTGATTGAAGTTTTTTTTTATTGAAGTGATTTTTTTTCATTGAAAATATTTTTTTTCTTTTTGAAGCAACTTCTTTTTTGATTGAATGATAAAGACACAAATATCCTACCCATAATATGGTCCATACACAAAAAACACTACTTCAATAAAAAAAGTGGCTTCAAACAAAAAAACTTCACTTCTATCAAAGAAAACATTTCCAATCAAAGAAAAACAGTGTTCAAATGTATTTTTTCGAGTCTCAAATATTTTTTTGCATTCAAACACTTTTTTTCTTTGATTGAAATCATTTTTTCTGATTGAAGTGATTTTTTTTAAATTGAAAATATATTTTTTGATTGAAGCAATCTTTTTTTTGATTGAATAATTAAGATACAAATCTACCTCCATAGATAACATGAAATAAAAATAACTTGATATCTTTACATAGGAAGATGACTATCACCACTGAATGCTCTTGGACCAAAATACATGCTTGATCTTTTAGGTCATCTGGACCTGGTTTGTTGTGGTTCCCAAGAACAAGAACCAAGCAAGGTGAGGCAGCGTTCAGTTATTCTGCTCCTCACCGGTGGAACAAACTTCCTGTAGACCTGAGGTCTGCTCCAACTGTCAGCTCCTTTAAATCAGGGCTAACAACATTACTGTTTACTGAAGCGTACTCTTATACTCATACTTACCTGTTGTACTCTACTGCCCTTACTTTTTGACAACTTGTGCTTTTTATTATTTTATTTCTTTTCTTATCATTGTATTTCATTTTATTTGCTATTTACTGTTGAATTGTGTCTTGCTGTTTTTTAATGTTGCTGTAAAGCACTTTGACAGTGGTAGTCTAGTGGCTACAGAGGAGGGTTTGGGTCTGGTGGATCCAGCTTCAAGCCCTGGAATGGCAACCAAGATGAACCACTTTGGGCCGCTGAGCAAGGCCTTAACCATAATTGCTCCATGGTGTGTGTACAGCAGATGTAAGTCGCTTTGGATAAAAAGCGTCTGCTAAATGACAGTAGTAGTAGAATTACCTTGTATTGACTTGCCTTGCCTTTAATGGAGTTGAACTGTATTGTTGAAGTGCCTTGAGATGACATAACATGATTTGGTGCAATATTAAAAAAAAGCTGAATTGAAATGTTTCCTTTGTACAAATTCTCTAAATAGATTTTGCCTACATTAACCACTCAATACCGATACTGTATGTAATCCATACACTGTGAGATTCAAGGTTCAAAGCTTATTTGTATGTGGACAGTAAGGAAACTATTTATAATCAAATTATTTCTTTGCCCTCCACAATGAAAGCCAAACAATAGAGTGATAACACACTCTAAACAAAAGTTAACATGAATGTTATCCCACTTTCTGGTCTGTTTGATACCTCTCTTAATTTTTAATAAAAGCCAGTAAAGTAGGGCCTCAAAGATCGTTTACAAAAAAATAAAAACAATAGACATTGATTGGTGACAGCATATTTGTGTACAGAGATAATAAGAATATTTTTCTTTATGTATTATTATTATTATTATTATTATTATTATTATTATTATTATTATTATTATTATTATTATTATTGTTATGCCTTATGTGGACTGAATCATTTGTGACGGCCAAACAGGGTGTAGTAAACATGTTTGACCACCAGATGTCATTATTTTATCATTATGTATTCTTCTGACGTCTCTATTATCAATACTGTACTGTGTTGAATATTTCAACGTTTTTTATGATCACTTGAATGCAGGCTTTAAACATTTCGAAAAAAATAAATAATTTGAAACACTGGATTATTATATTGCCATCAATGCACAGCTATTTGATCAAAGAATAAAGGATTAAGGACCAGTCTTGTGGCATTCATTTTACATATTATAACTTACCGGTAAGTAAGTTTTAGGTCGAAATGTGCACAATAAAAGAAAATTGTTAGTTTTTTTCCTTTCTGCAGGATGGATGGCTGGATAGATAGATAGATAGATAGATAGATAGATAGATAGATAGATAGATAGATAGATAGATAGATAGATAGATAGATAGATAGATAGATAGATAGATAGATAGATAGATAGATAGATAGATAGATAGATAGATAGATAGATAGATAGATAGATAGATAGATAGATAGATAGATAGATAGATAGATAGGTTTAATCTGGCCTCTGTCGTGATTCAGAGATCTCTGGGGTGGAAATGGTTAAAGAACTGTCTCATATGAGACTTCGAAATGGGCAATAATAAAATGCTATAAATAATAAAAGTGTTCTGGGGTTATGGACCGCTGAGTTTATGTAACTGCTGTCAGCACAGAGAGGACAAGCCCAATGCAGTTTTCTTCAAGAGGAATATTTATCACCAGAGCCTTTATTTCACACAATGCATCAAACCTGGCCTTTTGCCTGTGCAGTCATATGAAAAAAAGTAAACCCTCATTCAGTAAGGTTTTTACATACCGAGATATAATAAAAATAAACCATGTTGTTCCTGCCAGGTCTGAGGATGAAGTTAATACAACTTCAAATGAATAACAACAAATGAAATATTATGCAGTTTTTCTTATTTCTTTTAAAGAAAGAAAACAGTGGAGTTTTGTGTTTGAGACCATTTTTTGTTATCTTGGACTCATATTTAACTTGCGAATATTATGGTAAGCAGGGGTGTTCATGGTCCCCAGTGACTGAACAGGTCCTTTTTATTTTAAAGAAAAAAAAATATATACATTTTTTAAATTATTTATTTCTGCAACCCTTCATTAAAAACGCAAAAGTATTTTTTTTTCAAAATAAAGCAACCTATCAAGTGAATAGCAACTCAAGGAGCTTTTCAGAATAAGAAGCCGTACTTGCCCAGTCTATTTTTAAATGAACTTACATGAACTGTGACATACAAAGTAACCAAGGTCAGAACAGTCTGAGCTCTTTTTTCTTTTTTTCTCTTCTGGATGAATATTACGTGGTCTCACCTTGGGATCAAACTGCTCGTATGTCCTTCGTTCAGGGTATACCTAAATGTGTTTGTTTGTCTTTTGCAGGCTGCTTATGTACTTTGTTTGTTAGAGTTTGCATAGACATTTTTAGGAGCCACATACATAACTTCCTCCCTTTTCATTTAGCTTCCTTCCTTCATCCTTCTTCCTTCCTTTACCTGCTCCTTTTTGAAACTACCACAAGTTAAAGTTGATACACTCAAACCGATAGGAGAGAAGATCTACAACCCCAATTCCAGATAATTAGGACACTGTGTAAAATGTAATTCAAAGCACCAATTCACAGATCTCATACATTCCAAAGCATTATTTCAATCACTAAAGACAAATAAAAAAGAGTTGAAGAGTTAAAGAATGATAACTCAGGAAATGTTGCACATTAAGGGGAAAAAAGGGAAACACTGAATTTGATGTCAGCAACACATGTACAGAAAGTTGTAATAAAGTGTTTACCTCTGTTCGGCATCCTAACAGTCCAGTTGTGACTGGGAAAGGAGGAGAGCAGTTCAAGTTATTTTTGGAGAGGAACGTTGTCCTATTCTTGTCGGATCTGAGCAGCACAACAGTCCTGGCTCTTCCTTGTTGTATTTTTTCATTTCATGATGCAGCAAATGTTTTCAGTCGGTGGAAAATCTCGACTGCAGGCCGGACAAGTCAGCGCCCCAACTCTTCTATGAATCCATGACCTATCCAGGATGATCCCGGTGACCTTGAATAGCAATAACTGGGTATAAATAATCAATAGATGGATAGATAACATACAATTGCAGATTGGATATTCAAAGTCTTTGCAATTTGATGCTGAGAAAAATTACTCTAAAATTCTCTTACAATTTGTAGACGCACTTGTTCTCAGATTGCTGAATATTTGCACAACTTTAATTCTGAGACTCTCATTCTTTAAAAGGAGACTCAAAAATGTCAATACAACAGAACCCTGTCACTTTGTTTCGAATGGCATATCTGAAGTATTCTCATTCAACGAGCCATTTAAATCTGTAGAGAATAACATCACAGATCCTGGTTAGAGTAGAGACGCCCGGCCTCTCCATCTTTATTTCCAGAAACTGTGATCTTAAACACTTTTTTTCACAACTTTCCAAGAAACCATCTCAATAAACTTACTTATTTGTAAATGAGCTTATCTAAGTGGGTAAAAATGAGGACAAGTCTTTTCCATTCTCCCCAAATACTGTATATTGAGTCTCCTCTTGGCTTCTGGGCCCCTTTATGGCTATGAGGGGCCCTGTGAACATGCACAGTCCGAGAATAGCATGAAACAACTCTGATTAGAACCCATCTCCCATCTCAGGACGCATTATCAGCATACGGCTGAAACTATGTCTCCCCAGATAGTGGTCGGCCCAAACTTGGCCCTCGTCTGCAGTTGTCTTTGGCCCAGATTTGGCCTTGGCTGATGGAAAACCCACCGCCACTCCCCCGCTCACCATCTTCAACAGCACAGTCTCCACCACAGACACCTTCAGGTTCCTGGGATCCACAATCTCTCAAGACCTGAAGTGGACCACCCACATCAACTCTGTCCGGAAGAATCTCAGCAGAGGTTGTACTTCCTAGGGCAGCTCAGGAAGTTTAACCTGCCACACCAGCTGCTGATCACCTTCTACTCTGCCATCATCCAGTCTGTTCTCTTCACTTCCATCACTGTCTGGTTCAGATCGGCCACCAAACTAGACAGGCACAGACTGCAATGGACAATTTGGTCTGCGGAGAGGATAATTGGGACTAACCTCCAATCTATCCAGGACCTGTACCTGTCCAGGACCAGGAAACGGGCAGGTATCATCTCTCCAGACCCCTCACACCCAGGACACAGTCTGTCTGAACTCCTCCCCTCTGCACGGCGCTACAGAGCTCTGTAAGCCAAAACCTCCAGACTCAGAGACAGTTTCTTCCCCCAAGCTGTTGCTCTGATGAAATCTCATCATTCATAGAGTCTCAGAGTAATCAACCACTGTGCAATAATAATAATAATAATAATAATAATAATAACCACAATCATATGCTGTAACAATGCACCTTTCAATAACCATGTCTACCTCATACTGCTGCACCTTTCACTTTTTTTAATTGTATATATGTTAATAAGAACTGTCATTTGTCTATTTACTGTACAATGAGCGAAATAACCGAAGTCTTGTTTGACCTGACTTGGCCAATAAACCTGATTCTGATTCTGTAATATGGAAGAAAAAATATGATCTGGTCTTCATTTGAGACACATTAACAGAAAACACAATGTTCTTCAGCTGAATACACAAACAGCAATAATTCCTCATGTCTTTATTGACCCATTAAATATTTATAGGAACTGCAGGCACAAGTATGGGAGCATTATGACTATATGACTTGTTTGACCTGACTTGGCCAATAAACCTGATTGTGATTCTGAATTCTCCCAAGGTTAGTATGACTGGCTAAACTTAGGCACATAGAACAGGCATGGCTCAATTTTTGAACTTTCTTGGGGCCTTTGGGCCACGCCTGGTCCGTTTCCATTGTCAAAACTTCCAGATGTGGGCCACATCTGGCTCACACGACATATACAGGACTGTCTCAGAAAATTAGAATATTGTTGTGAGAAAGTGAGCAACCCCTCCCCTTCTCACCGGACTTTTTTTTAATGTGTGTGGCAGACTGGAGGATTGGGCGTGGTCTGCGGGGGAGCAGCACACAGGTGTGCCTGGTTCTACTGATTGTGGCACACCTGTGTCCAATCAACCTCTCCACCCTGCCTGGGTTTATGAACAGCAGCTGCATACCAGAAGGGGGGTCTGCTGAATGGAAGAAGCTTGTTGGGAGGCTATGCCCCATTGTGCTTATTTTTAGAATACTGATTTTGCCCTCCGCCTGTATGTTTTTTTTTTTTTTACATAAAATAAAAAGCCTTATTTTTTTGGCGTTCTATGCTCTGCAAGGTTTTTTTTACGCCTCATCACCCAGGTCCAGTTTTGCCTTGTCCCATTGTACGTGGGGAGGCCGCTCTGGTTCCTCACAATTGTGATAAAGTCCTTTATTTTCTGTAATGCAATTTAAAAAAAAAAAAAAAAAAAAAAAAAAAAAAAAAAAAAAGTCATACATTCTGGATTCATTACAAATCAACTGAAATATTGCAAGCCTTTTATTATTTTAATATTGCTGATTATAGTAAACTTTACAGTTTAAGATTAAGATTCCCAGAATATTCAAAATAAAGGACTTTATCACAATATTCACATGAGACAGTCCTGTAGTTTGGCCCAGTTCATTAAATTTGGCTCACCCCTTGCCAAAAGTGCCCAAAGTAGCCCAGATTAGGCCTTAAAATGTGTCTGCTATACGAGTCATGTATAGATTAAAGTATTAATGTCTGGTGTGCGGTTGGTGTGTGAGGTGAAAGGAATTCGTTGAAATAAATATATAAAGTAAAAGCTTTTGCTTCCGGATTAAGGCTGATTTATGGTTCCGCGTTACACCAACGCAGAGCCTTACGGCGTAGGGTACGCGGCGACACGCACCCTACGCCGTAACCCTACGTCGTAGGCTCTGCGTCGATTTAACGCAGAACCATAATTCAGGGCTTTATGCCGCGTTCCATTTGTCCTCGGAAGTGGGGATTTCCCAGTTCCCAGTTGGATTTTTCAACTGGAACGCCCTTCGAAGTGGGATTTCCTACTGGGAAAGTGGGAGAGTCTTCACCACCCCCGAGTTCACATTCCAAGATGGCTGCCCCGGTTGTAAACAGTAGAAGAGAGCTCTGTAAAAATTCGTAGCACTTCATTCTAGTTTTGGTCACACTAAATCAGTCGTATACAAGTATTGTTCGGCATATATATGCTACTATAGTGTAATTTACATTTTTCATGTGGTATATGCGAACTACAAACTTGTTTACCTACTTTGTAACTGGAACGCTGATAACTCGGCTGTGACGTCATTCCCAGTTCCCAGTTCCGACTTCCGAGGTAAACGGAACGCAGCATTAGCGTCCCTCGGTTCCCCCCTGCCGGAGCTCGGCGGCATCTGGGAGGGAGGAGAGAAAAAAAAAGGAAGGAGCCAAGAGAGAGAAAACGGAGGGGAGGAGGAGGGAAAAAAAAGGGAAAAGGGCAGCAGTAGAGCCACCAAAAGCGAAGACGCGAAAGCGGGCACGAACGGAAAGGTGAGTGATGCCCGAGAACCGTCGCCCTAATGCCAGGCGTTGCCGTGGCAACCGCCCGCTTCTCAAGCTGCACGGCGACGGAAAAATGTAACTTTATTTTTATATTGCGACGCATTGCTCCGCATTGTGCTGCGAAACAAGTCAGGGACGGTGGCGGTGGTGGTGGTGGTGGTGGTAGGGGGGGGCGAGGAAGGGACTGGGAGGCTATATATATATATATTTATATTCTCAGGACACCCTTTGGACTTCGCAGGCACGTTTTCCGTCGCCGACAGAAGCGGCGACGCGCCGACGCAGAGCTTACGCAGAGCCTACGCAGAGCTTACGCAGAGCCGACGCAGAGCCTACGCCGTAGGGTACGCGGCGACGCATACCGTACGGTGTGCGTCGCCGCGTACCCTACGCCGTAGTCTCTGCGTTGGAAGGACGCGGCGTTGAGCAGCGACCCCCGAACCCCGACCGCTGTGTCAGCGCTCGAATGGAGAGACACGTCCGACTGTGAACAAAGACCAACCAAATACGTGTGAATTAACCATTACCGTCCAGTCCAGTCGCGAGTAAATGGCTTAGAAACTGTTCACCAGTCGATAGTTCATCAAGGCTTAACTAAAACTACGACAAAAGCTTGTAATGCATGTTCCTAAACGCTTTTAAACACCTAAATATTCACTCACTAACACTACGACTTAAGATATTGAAAAATAAACTATCATGTCATTATTATCCCAGTTTAAAATATGTCCTGTTTACTGTCACTTATTAATGGGTTGTAACCAAGTTTAGTTGTCCTGTTAAATAGGCCTGTGTTGAAAAAAATCAATTTTCCGATTCTAAATCGATTCTTATATTAATTCTTAAAAATCGATTCTTATGTCTAAAGATCTTTGTTTTTTTTATTTTTTTTTATAAATTTTTTTTATTTTTTTTTCTCATCATTTTCGCCAGGTGAACTTTAATCCCAGTAGTCGGACACACAGTTTGTCATGACACTTCTGAAAAATGCCAGGTGCTTCATGGCAATATTTGTGCGTGGTGACAGAATAAATTAGATAAGCTAAAATGATTTGTTTACTGCATGAACTGTTCTTTCTTTTTTGCACTTTAAATGGATATTGAAAGGCCTGTTTGAGTTATTTATTTCTTAGTTATTTCACAATAATTATTGTGAAATTATTATTTCACTAGTTATTTTACAGTCATATAATTCAGGCAACAGCTCAAAAAACATTTTAAATAACACTAAGCCAAATCAATATCGAATCGGATCGAATCGAATCATGATAATCGATTTTGAATATTAAGAATCGGAATCGAATCGATTCTTGACATTTGAATCGATACCCAGCCCTACTGTAAACTAAAAACACCACGTCGACTACAAGAAAGGCTTTCTCTTAAGAGTTGCCAGTAGAATAAGAAAATTGTCCAGTTTGGGTGTTTATAATTAGGATTTCTTTCTTTTTTCTTTTTTTTTTTTACTTGTCTGCACATATATTAATGGTTAATACCATGCTGGTAAGAACCTAAAGCATATATATGTGCATTTCTGAAAATAAAATATATATGATATGTTTTTAAATATGTCACATATATTTATTTTGATTTTTTTAGGATTTATTTCTTGTGAAGTCTAAAAAAACCCTCTTAAGTTGTTGTTTTGTCTTACCTTTCCCATTGCTTGGTGGCCATGTTGGTAGCTACAAAGGTGCTTAGTAAACAGCAAGTAGAGAGAAGACCAAGAAGACAAGTTGCAAGCACATATCTGCTTAATGTGAGGAGTTGCAAGCTTTTAAGATGATGATGCTATTTGGAGAAGCAGCTTTTGAATGCTTTATATCCATTCAAGATCTGAAGACTGCAGCATCCAGCATGTTTTCGGATTTTCCTTATGGTGTGTGTGCATATACTGTATGTACAGCTGAGCAGTTTGGGAGTTACAAATCTCTGGAGTCTTGCTATTTACAGATGAGTGGGTGCAGAACTTGCAAGCACTTTAAAATGGTTGTTTAAACAACGCTGTGACGGGTAAAGATGTTCATTTAGGCCCTGTTTTCAAAGCCTTGCACATGTAGGAAGAAATCGTAGTAAAATTCCTCACAAGTCAGGAGTACAAATGTTCATATTTCAGTTCTTTAAATCATGACATTATGCAGAAAGGCTTCAGATAAGCATGGGAAGCAAATTAAACTGTAAACAGCGTGCAAGCGTGTGAACTATAGTGCAGCAACATACGGTTCTAACCTTCAAATGACATTCACGTAAAGGGCAAGGTGGAAATACAGCGCAATGCTTTACACGTCAGTGTTTAAATAAGCCAGGCAGGGAAGTGGTGAGAAGTTATCTCCTTTTGTTCAATTATGGCTTTGTGAACCACTTCTGCACTTTGAGATGCAACAGTATGTACAGATATTTACATGCTCTGTTTGTGCACAAAAATAAATATAGAGCAATATGTAGCTACCCTCAGCCACTGATGTCCCTATTCAAGCATGTAGCTATTAATGTGGTTGGCTTTCCAGCAGTGCTACGCTGCAGGATGTCACAATCACAAACCCTGTAGATGGAATCTAACTGCTTTTTTGTTGTTGTGTCATTTTCATGCCTTCTTCCGATGTATTTCTGGATAACACTGCTCAGAAATGCAACACATTTGAGAGCAATATGGCTGACATGGAGCTGTCTCAGGTCCAATCAATTTAAAGAACGGCCTCAAATTTGCTGAATAGTTTTGGGTAGGTTATGTTTGGATTTGTGCTGCTCTTGTCTGCTGGTGGAATCAGTGTCTGCTGCTCGAGTGTGCCGTGGCTGCCAGTAACCCGCTATGCCAAGGCGGGCTGCTGTGATGTTGTATGTGAATGCCTCTTGGTGATGATAATTCAACAGTGTTTTGCTTCCAAATCAGTAAAGCACTCTTAACGCCACACTGTAAAGCTAGCAGACCAGCGTGAAACTGTTGTGAACACATAAATGCTCCCTGTCGAACCTCAGGAAACATCCAGACCCTGTGGAAGATTTTTCTACTTCATTACCTCATTTGCAATCCAAATATGTAATACATTCCATTGCATCCTTAATGTTAAATTATAATCCTCCGTAATTATATTTCACAACCATTTGCTAATCAAATCGATTTTCTTGTCCTGTAGTACCATCCAGAGATGTTCAGCTCTCCACTCTGGACTGTTGTGTTTTGTTCTTTGTAGTTCTCTGTTTAAGGCCACGGTATGAGCAATGAAAAAGGTCCATTGTGAAATAAACAGGCATAAAGGAGTGTATTCTTGTGCATATTACATGGAAAAATCTGAGGGAACGGGCCATGCGAGTCCCGGAGGGCGAGGCGAAGGCTCTCATTGGTGCTTGGTGTTGGCTGAATGTGGCGAGCTAATCATTCCCAGCCGTCCTCTGCTAGTTTGTTCCTGGCCTTTAAGGTAATGCACCTGTTTGTTTTGAACAAACTTGGAACCCCTTAATTGCTTGTTCATGTTTTATGATTGAAATAACATAGAACACATTGTGAAGGATTTTCCTGTTTTTAATTTTCTTGGAGGCAGTGAGGGATAAGGGAAAAAATGTCCTTTTTTTTCCGCTTAAAATCATCCTGAAACTGGGTTTGTTGTCAAAAAGTGAGTGTGAGAAACTTGTGCAAGAATTTTGTGAATTATGTGTGTTTGTGTGGTTGGAGAAAGGCCACTGAACTGAAGTTGTTGACAATAACATGAATTATCAAAGGAGCTGCCTCCTTTTGGACTGCACCACTGAGGTTTCTCACCCTCCCCGTCTCACTACATCTTTCTACGGGTTCCACCGGCTCAGAGGCGTTTGTTTTCCATTGCAACTACGCTGATGGGTTTTTATTTTTTTTGTGCACAATTGTCAAAAAGCATAATGATGAATGAAACCTGGGAGAATATCATGGGTGCATCTTCTGTTTCACTTTGGACTTTGATGATAAACAGCTTTCAATTTCTATTTTAGGTTGTGGTTATGGGGATTTCCTTTAATTTTCAAAGGTTAATGTGGTATTTTTTTAACATTTCTTTTTATGTGGCATTGGTTTGGTGAGTTAATTAGCATAAGCCACAAAATCAAATGTGTCACTGGCTGCAACACCACAGTAGAAATGCTGCACTGTCATCCTCTTCCTGCCTTTCTGCCTCGCCTCCCTTTCTATCCTTCCAGCCTCCTTCCCCTGGTTTCTTGCTCTTCATCCAGACCTGGCTCTGGTCTGCAGTGTGCTTGTGTGTGTGTGTGTGTGTGTGTGTGCGTGTGTGTGTGTGTAGGAACATGATGTCATTGCTAATTGCTCAAGGCTCCTGGGCTGTTAAGTTGGTTTATATTCAGCCCCTCTCCCCATTTCCTGCTCCCTCTCCTCACTTCATCCCTCTTTCCCTTGTCATTTACTTTCTCCCTCCTCCCTCTGTAGCCTTTCTGTACAACATCAGGATTTGCTGAGTATGGAAAAAGTGACTTGGACATTTATGGGCTGAGTTTTGGGCCAAGCACTGCAGAATGTTCTCGTGTGCCTGTTTGTTTAGCTTTAGTATTATTAAAGTGCCTCACTTTCAAAATAGCCACTCCTCTGCAAAACTCCTTTGTCACTTCTCTGATGAGCTAAATAAAGGAGGCACACACACACACACACACACACACACACACACACACACACACACACACACACACACACACACACACACACACACTCGTTTACACGTTGTGATCAGAATGCACATCTGTGTAGACCAGAACTGCAAGCTTTCACTTTAGCAGCGACCCAAGTCTGAGCTCCACAAACTCCTCCTCTCGGCATCTGTGTCTGTGCTAACCTCGGTGTTTTTTGCAGATTGGATATAATTATGTCGGGAAGACTATAAAAGTGCGTGTGTGGTGTTGGGACTTTCTTGCCTTGCAGCACCAACCTGTTTGTCTGTGTGTGGCCAAGGTCATGCAGAGCAACTGACAAGAAAGGATGGGAAGAGTTTGCATGTGTATACATGTTCGTTTCTGCGTGTGGTGTGTGTGAGTAATCAGATAACGCAGAGATCCGTTATCACCACCCTTTTTCCTCTGTGGAAACAATACTGCTGGTCCACCCTTGAACAAATGCTGTGTGTGTGTATGTCTCTCTAAGTAGGGTTACCAGATTGGACCAATGAATGATAAATTAAAACAATATAGAAGTGTCCAGCGTTGTGAAATTGGCACAATGGGCACATTACAGTTTGTTGTCCAAGAGACTATACGCTTGCATTGTCATCTTTTCTCCCCAGTTTTATTCTCTTCACTTTTTCTTTCAGCTCCCTATCGATGCCTCTCAATAGGGATATTGTGCCCACGGCCAGGCAGGCTGCAGTGTATGTGTGCGCGTATGCATTGTTGTTGCAGGGAGCAGACAGCCGTGAGGTGTGTTTGAACAGGGAAGGAGCACAGAGGCCCTGTTCATCCTGTAGCCTGCAAAACTGAATGATAGGGCCCCCATTTTCTCTTTCAATCTATTCCTATGTCTGTCTGTCTGGCTCATCTTCTGTTTTTTGTTTTTTTGGTTTTTTTTCCCCGTTTGTGCTAATATCTCATTACTTTCTTTTTGCTCAATTCTAGATTGTTGTTATTAATATCTGGCTTTGTGTGTGTGTTTTATTTATTTATTTATTTATTTGTGTGTGCAGTACTCGGGTTGTAAAAAGAAATCAGGGGGGATGGTGGATTTTATCATATGAGGACAGCTAATTTGTGCTGGTTACAAATAATATAATATATTACAAATAATAGCACTGACCAAAACACCTGCAGAAATACTGCAGGAATGACATAGCAGCAGTTAAATGCAGCCTTCTGTAAGCTTTAAATATCCACTGGGCTTACATCAAATACATCAAAACACAACAATCAAAAAACAGTTTTCTGAACTTATCAATATGACTCTGTCCTTCACAGGATAAGTAAAATGGATCACTGCAAAAACTCAAAATAAGAATATTTGTCCTATTTCTAGTTAAAATGTCTCATTTTAGTAAAAAAAAAATCTTATTACACTTAAAACAAGACTCATCACTGGAAAAAACAACAATTTTCACCTGTTTCAAGTAGATTTTCACTTGAAATAAGTAGAAAAATCTGCCAGTGGAACAAGATTTTTTGCTTGTAATGAGAAGATAAATCTTGTCCCACTGGCAGATTTTTCTACTTATTTCAAGTGAAAATTTACTTGAAACAGGTGAAAATTGTCAAATAAGTTATTTTTCTGGTGTTATTTTTCTGGTGATGACTGTAAATGTTGAAATAGCAGTAAAACCACATTCATTGATGAAATGACATAAGGGATGGAAAGGGGGGATGGCAGTTTTACAGGGGGGATGATTTTGACCGTTTTTATTTCAGGGGGGGATGCCATCCCCCCTCATCCCCCCTCAACTCCAGTACTGTGTGTGTGTGAGAGAACTGCCATGTAAGGTGTCAGCTTTTGGCAGCTCTCGCTGATGGACTGTCTCCTTGCTGTCAGGTCTGGCACATGAACGGGTCGTGACTATGCATGTTATTTTCCCCCGCAAATTACCTGTGGAAGCGGACGAGGATGGATGTTTACTTTTCACAGGAACGCCGAACACAGAGATTTGCGTTCCCACTCTCATTCTCACACACTCTTTTGTTTATATTTTTCTGTCAGTGATGTTGCCTTTTCCACTTGACTGCACTTTTGCAGGTACACCCCCATATCTCTCATTTCAGCTGCATAAGGGCTTCTGCCCCCCCTGGTTGACCTTCCTCTTTCTCTCCCAGTGACTCACATACGCATAGTATGTAGATTTCAAAGTTAGCATGGGATTAAGACAGAAGTAAAGGTCACAGCAGTAGACGTGGTTTTAAACTGGCCAGCCGAAGTGCGTTCACTAGTGTTTGGACTGTTTGGGTAAAGTCATGTCAAAATTAACAGATCTCAGTTATAATGAAGCACCACGACCTTGGATGACTCCCAACTAAAGTTCTTAACAAATAATTGCACGGTGGTGTTTCTGACATGCCGTTGTCATAACATGAACATTTCTTTTGCAAATTAGCCGTGTACTGTGGACTGTCCCGCCCCCACGTATGATTTAATTGGCTTGTACCAGCTGTGTGGCTGCAATTTGATTGGCAGCTCGTGTTGAAAAGTTAAAAATTCCCCAACTTTTGACTGAAGCAGCACTCTCACTGCTATTCACTACTTTTTGTTTGTTGATATAGCTCTGTTCAGTCGATTCAAGCTCCTTCGAGTTCATTTATTTATTTCATTCAAATGACAGCGAGAAGGCCGTACAGTTCAGGGAAAAAAATTTAAGGTATTTGCAGTCGGTGTTAATTAAACCTAAAGTGTGTTGAAGTAGCACAACAGTCTTTTTTCAAGTTAAAATAGCAGTTTTAATTTCAATTGAAGGAATATGTGATTACTTTTAAAGGTCATCTAGCTCTTACAGTCTCCTGTCCCTAGTCTCGGCTCAAACCAAAGTACCTTTGGAGCCCCATCTCAGTCGTATCCTGCAACAACTACTGTATATATTTCTTCATGACATTATCATACATCAGTTAGGACTAGGGACGTAATTTACGATTATTCTGATAGTTGATTAGTCATCGACTATTGAAATTATTAGTCGACTAATCGGATTATGAATCTCATAATTATTGAATGGCTCTTATTTGGCTCTCAGCTTTTACATTTTGCATGAGGTTGTTTAAGTGATGTGTTAATTAAAAGACAAGATGGACACGTCATTCGCCATATCGTTTACCCATGTGCTGTACTCTGCTGTGCCTGCTATTCTCAGCAGAGATAGGGAGGATGGAAGACGATGCCTCACTCTGTTAGTTTTTTTGCCGACAAAAGCTGACAATTAACAACGCGGACTAATCGCTGCACCCCTAACGTCAACGAGGATGAAGCACAGGCACTAAGAGACTTAAGAAAGTAATGACAGAAAATACATCTAGAGTGTGGAAGAGCAAGGGACTAAAAAAGATTAAATCTTGGACAGCATTGTAAAAGGGGCTTAACCTCCACACATTTAGGGGGGGATCAGGTGGACTAAAGATTTCAGAGGTTCCTTTGTGATACTTTAATTGAAAAGTTAACGCAGTTAATTTTTTTTTTTACGGAAACAAAATTATAGTAATTTCTCTCAGGAGAGAAATAAACATGACCACTTTCGGCTGGATTAAATTTGCAATAGAGGCCACTCCGAAAGCAAATTGGAGAAATGATGAAAGCAAATTGGAGAACTGATTACTAACCGGTTTTCCAAAGGGTAATTTGATGAATAATCAAAAGGAAAATAGTAGTTACCCGCAGCCCAATATACTTGTGTTAAGTTGACTTTTGTTAACATGTTGAAAGATTGCTCAACAAATGGACAGTTTAACTTGTGATTAGTTTAAGCAGCAGACATCCCAAAGGATACTTACATTTTTACATTAATATGATATCAATGCTGTTGTAATACCGTAGATCAATGTTGTCCAGCTTCCTGTAGGCTTTGGATTTGAGTAAAACCAAAAAGGGAGATAAACATTGGAAGTGATAAATGTCGGCAAGTCCCAAATGCACGTAAGAAAATCAACACAGAAAAAGTGGGGTAGTGGTTGAGGGTGGTACAGTGTTGAGTTTAAGTATTTACCTTTTAAGTTAAATCTTTGCCTTTTAAAGTAAGATTATTTTAGTACATTTTGGATAAAGGGCTTGAATATGAGTGGATTTGTTGATGAAGCTGGTAAAATTGGAAAAAAAGGGGGAAAAAAAATAAAATAAAATTGATCTACCAGTCGATGTGCCAGGTGAACCCTGCCGGGAAGTTTAAACTTAATATAAGAATAATGTCATGTTTATGAGGGAAAAAAAGGCCTTTTTTTCCGGGGCGATATCCCACCTCCTCTATAGAACCGCGAGCGTTCTTGCTCACTCTAACCGACCCGCCGCTTCCTCCTCTTCCTTCTGTTTTAACAATTAACCCTCAAGCAGATGGCCGCAGTCTGTGAATTGTATGGAGCACATTCCTGTTTGTTGAACACACAGGACGGCAGGTGATCGGCATCCGGAGTCACTGTGGGGGGTTTTTGGGAGCTTTTCTGACCAGCTCAGTGTCAGTGTCTTACAGTTGCATCAGATCTCGCGGTGAGTTAAAATAAGTTAACATCTGTGGTAAGAATGTGGTTCGGTACCAGATCTGAATATTTCTGGTGTGATTCATAGACAGACCGTTTGGCTTTCACGGACCTGAGCGGAAAATAACTGAACTGCTTAACGACTAGAAACGGGTATCATTCAGACTTGGTGTCACTTGACCAATTTTCTTGTTGATACTACAGTTAAAAATGTACAACGAACCATAGACGCTTCATGTAAATATGGAACGTTTCAATAGTTAACATGGAGGTCATTTGCTCTCCAGTTCTCCCTCTCAGGAAACAAACCTAGCACAAAGCACTAGTGAAGTATTTAAATGTCTTTGCATAATTGTATGCCAACCATTGTAAATCAAAGTAGTATAACAGTTGCAGACGAACTTCTGCAGTCGGAAGAGTTGGGATTGTGAGAATCGGGCCAGCTTTTCCATGTGCTGGTGTTACACGCTTAATTAAATCACGTCATTCATTTAGTTTTAATCAAACGTTGTTATTCCATCAGCAGTTTGTGTTAGTGACCATTAAGACCATTAAACAACTGTCTGCATGTATATTAGTCTTTGGGTGTGAGAAGTTGTGGTATTTAGATGTTAGTATTTTCCAAAATCTTTCTAAACATTTTTGTAGCATTGTGTATAGGGATGGGCGGTATGGACTAAAAAATATATCATGATAATTTCTGGCATTTATCCCGATAACGATAAAAATAATGATAAAAAAAAATTCAACTCCATCTTTTCAACTATAAATCTATCTCGCTCTCAGATCCGCCATGTTTGTTACACAAAAACGTCATCAACGGGAATTTATCCTTCTTTCTTTCTTTCTTTCTTTCTTTCTTTCTTTCTTTCTTTCTTTCTTTCTTTCTTTCTTTCTTTCTTTCTTTCTTTCTTTCTTTCTTTCTTTCTTTCTTTCTTTCTTTCTTTCTTTCTTTCTTTCTTTCTTTCTTTCTTTCTTTCTTTCTTTCTTTCTTTCTTTCTTTCTTTCCTTCCTTCCATCTTCCTTCCTCCCTCCCTCCCTCCCTCCCTCCTGCTCTCTCCTTCCTTCTTCCCTTCCTCTTTCCTTCCTTCCTTCCTTCCTTCCTTCCTTCCTTCCTTCCTTCCTTCCTTCCTTCCTTCCTTCCTTCCTTCCTTCCTTCCTTCTGCGTCAATTTAACGCAGAACCATAAATCAGTTTTACACAAATACGTCATCAACAGGAATTTATCGTTTTTTACCACGAGATGACAAATTCTTATCGTGGGAAATTTTTCGACGGTATATCGTGAACGGTAAAATATCGCCCATTCCTAATTGTGTATCATCAGATGTGTCTTATACCGACCAGTTAGTCCACTTTTTACTTGTTTTTAATGCTTTGACCACCGTGTTGCTTGCTTGTGTTTCTGCACACAAGGGGGAAAATATTACTCAGACGATTAATCTCACTGCATTGAAATGCAGACTGGTGAGTAAACTCTGAGCAATTTATTAGCGGTTTCGGCAGCTTTGTTTCCATCACTTTAACAGTTGCGATATACTTGCATGATATAAGCGCTGGAAGTGTTGGTGTTGGTGTTGGTCCTGGAGGTTATCGGTACCAGTTTGGAGCCGGTGCCAGTGTTGCACCTGTTTTCGATGCCCAGACCTGTTTATCAGACGCTGCTAGAACGTGCTTCTTGGTGTCGCACTGGCCCGGCCAGAATAAATATGGGTAAAATAACTGTGGGAAGGCAGTCCCGGCTCTGAATACGATACGGAGTCCGAGACGGTTGCGGTATTGGACTGCCGGTGGTGGTTAGCTAACTGAATCATCCCTGTCCAAAAGCACGTGTCTCCTCAGAGAATAATATTTTGTTAATATCTGGTACCACCAACAGCAGCTTCGTTAATAGGAAAGGTGAAGGTCAGAGGAAGAAAAGAGACGGCTGTTGTACCGGAGGAGGAGACAGCAGCGAGACAGTGATTTAAAGTATTGGATATTGAGAGATTATTGCAGTGGTGACTGTGCTTCCTTTGGCAGAGATTGGACATTCCTTTTCTCATGAGTCACTCTTTCGCTCCTGATCTACAATTTCTATTCATATCTCCTGCTTTTAGGCTAGTACCGTTCCCCATGTCCTTCACTTTCTGAGCGTCTCTTGCTCTTACTGGTTCCCCCCGAACGACGTAGTTGTGTGTTGTTTTCCAGCAAATAAGATAGCATGGATCAGGCTGTGATGCTAAGGCAATCTTGTGACATTATCATGCAGCAGCTTGCCACAGGCGTTATAACGCAATGTGAGATGGCAAAACCATGCTGGACTCATACACACGGTGTGAATAAGTGCTGTGCCGTTTCTGTCTAGACTTCCCTGTCCTTTTGCACGTCCTGTCACATCTCAGCTATATATAGGATGCACACTCTCTCTCTCTCGTCTCTGCTCCCGCTGCCCTCGCCTTCAATCTGACAGGCCTTTGTACATGTCTGTCTGTCTGTCTGTGTGTTTTCACTGAGAGAGGAAGACGGGGTCTGAAAATGGCTCGCCTCCGTTTTTACTGCAAAAGAAATAAACAAGTTGACTGTAAAGCTCTCAGGGAAGCAAGGAGGGGCAGAGGCTCTGATGGGAGTTGCTATGAAATTCGTTATGAGAACTCTCCATTTACTTAATGATATTGATGAAAGAAATGAGAGGAACTTGTAAAGACACAGCCCTTAGCCGCTGTAAAGCGATGATGCATTAAAATATCATGAGTCACATGAACAGTATGTGGTAACACTCCACCTGAGTGGTTTTGGGTGATGTGGACATCAAAGATTGTGCCGTGTGAAGAGAAGGAAACACTGGGGGGCCTGTAGAGGGGAAATGGACAACATTTACTTTAGTGTCAATTATGTTGTCTCACTGAGGAAAAAAATAGTGATATTGGCGATTTGCTGCCAAGTCTTATTTATTAACAATCAATTTTACTAGCAACTGGAGTCTTGTGGAATTTAGCAAAGTTGGGAAATTATTCTGTGATTAAGTCATGGGGTGACAGCCCTGAGCAACATGGGACGGTCCATGCTGCACTAGGATTTTAAACCTGGGTGTCAGGGCTGGTGTGGTGAGGACCCAGATGCAGGAGAGCAAAAGGCAGGAGTTCAACAAAAAGGGGTTTATTCCACAAAAAAGGCAAGGACCAAAAACTAAAGCGCTGCTTAGCAGGATCAATAACACAGAAACAGGGATAAAAAAAAAACTGGAGGAAAAACTTGGCAGGACACCTGGAGTAAGGCACAGTACGGAACCACAAGGAGCAAGGGAATGACAAGACCAGATATACACAGGGGATAACGAGACACAGGTGCAGACAATCAGGGCAGATGGGACACAGGCAGGGAAAAACAGAAACAAACTGGGGGAAATGTCAACCACTGACACTGGGCTGTTTTAAAATGACATTTTTTTTGTTTAGTCAAAGTCTGATATTTGCTTTTTCAGGAAATGTATGGAGGGATTTTGAATATGGTGCAGTATGTAAATTGGACTGTTCCCAAGACGTTGATAGTATACTCCTAGAGCGCATGCTAGTCTGTAATCTAACTGATTATTAGATGAATTTTTGTTTTTACAAAACATGAAGAAAAAAATTATGAACTAAATCGTCTTTGGCATTTCTGTGGATCTCTGCAGCAGAACAGCACCTGCAGGCAAGGCAACGCTATTTGCATGGAGCATTTAAAACACAAAGGCAACTCAAAGTGCTTTTCAGAGGTGTTGATGAAATGAATAAATGAAAATATAGTCCCAGAAAGGTGTGGTGAGACAGCTGTGTCTATGCCTGAGGTCCTGAAGTGCTCCACAGGTGCTTGCACCAGACTGGAAGATGCTCCGTACAAGTCCAATATGGAGTAAGATAACTTCCAAAAAGATGTGTCCATGTTATAACTATTCGTATTCGTAATGATAAACATTTGTATGTAAATAAAAAAGTTGTACCCAAAATTCTGCTGTCACACACATGAGTCTGATAAATTATTAGGGTTAGGATTGTTTTTATGTGAGTGTGAATCTAAAAGCTGTGAGTGCAAAGTCTTGTGAATACAACTCTAATTTCTACGACTACAAGTCTTCACTGTGAACACAAATTCAAGTTTATGGGTACGAGTCGAAAAACTGTTGAAATAGACCTATATACGTAGACGCCGCATCGAGTGTTCTTGCCCGCTGTTGCGATACGTCAACGCTGCTGCGCTGTAAACTAATACAAGTAAATGGACTTATTTTCATAAAGCGCCTTTCAACAAAGAAATGTACCTTTTACGTCTCATTTATTCATTCACACACGCACTAATATACTTGGGAAACAGTTAGGCACCAGAATTTTGGGTACAACTTTTTTATTTACATACAAATGTTTATCATTACGAATACGAATAGTTATAACATGGACACATCTTTTTGGAAGTTATCTTACTCCATAGTCCAAGAGCTGATTCTAGTTTCATACGAGGCTCCGATCCTTCAGTGTGTTCATTAAGACGCTAGAGAGCCTCTTGCAGACTTGCAGTGGTGAGAGTGATCTGCGGTGGCAGCAGCATCAGCTCCGGAGATGTCAGCATCCACAAAGCTGGAAAAATTCAGGGGACAGCATGTTGAGAGGTTTGAGTCAGCTCAGGACACGAGGTCCTTTAACAAAATGTTTCCCTCCATCATGGACGATCCATCTGCACGACTCGCTGCAGAAACATGACTCATTCTGTTCATTACAATTCAAATTTTAGCTTTTGTATTTATACAGTACCAGTCTTATACTTCCACTTTTAATATTGTATTATTAATGCTTTGTCTTCTTGAGATTTCGTCTTTTCTTTACTCACAGATCAGTTTTATTTTACAATATGAACTGGTCATTGCTCAGAATAACGGAGAGACAGCAGGCCGGTGTCATCTGTCTTTAGGCGGAGTTGTGGGTGGGTTAGATTAACACATTTATAGATCACTACTCAGGGAACGAGGATGAAGGTGTAGAGCCATGTTGAGACTTTTCCGTTTTGTGGCAGAAACCAACATATTTGTAATTTAAATGAACACGGTTGAGTGTTTTGGTAATTAACAGTTGCCAGAGTGGGATTAACATACAAGAAAAGGGAAAGCCGTGGCCTAAACACGATTCTTGTTGTCCTCAGTTTACGCTCGGCAGTGTCTGCAGGCTTCACCTCCTGGTCTGTTCAAGAGCTGCAGTCCTGTGATGTCAAAGTTGTTCTGACGTTACAGCCAGCCTGCATGTTTGTGTCAGAGATCACGCTTCACAGGGAAAGGTGTTATTCCCTCAGCTGATTATGTTTCACTCTCGGTTCAAGGTAACTTTCCCCTCCACACCCACAGTGAAGAGAGACGGGCTGAAGCGGGAGGGTGGAGGAAGGTCCCACGTTTCCCAAACCAAGGAAGCTGTCTATTTGGCTCTGTTTCTGCAGTGGTTTTTGTTGTTTTTTTTTCCCTCCATGTCATGGGACCTAAAGTCTCAAATGTGTGTGAACTTTTTTAAGTTTGCTATAAAACCTTTCATCCACTTTCATGCTGGATTTGCAAAATTTGGCCATTTTTAAGAAATGTATATTTGATCTGAGTAGTCATGTTATGACTACTCTGCTTGTTACCAAGAGTCTCTGTTAAGAAAGACATATTTATTCCCGTAATTGTTAAAGTCTGTTTGTGTTTTTGGTCACAGCTGACACTTTTTTTTATTGAACTAAACAATAATAAGCATATTAGGACTTTATGAATGAAAGTCCTAGTTTGTTAGGGGTCTCTGGGTCAAGTGTGCATACACAAGCGGTCATCACTGGCCCGTTTCTGAAGTGTCTCCGTGTGTATTGTATGTATTTGCCTACACTTATTTTGCCCCTCACCCACCCAGACATGCCTGAGATTCTTTGGCACACCCTGCAAATTCTTCACTCCTTTTCTTTTGTGGTCACTCTTTTTTTTTTTTCTTCTTCTTCTTTCCCCTAAATGTCCCACTCATGGAAAACCACAACAGCGGTAAATCATACATTTGGTTGAATCTGTACGGGACAGTGAAGCATTCCTTCATCCGCACATGCAGAAAAAGGAAAAAGCACACTTCCAATCTTGACACGTAGAGTTATAGTTGGACTATTTTCTTTGTTTGTCCTTCGTCGCTGAACCCTCCAGCTGCACGAACAAGGTGCTGGTGATGAATGCGCTCTCAAACCATAAAGCTCCATTTTGCAATTGTATACATATGTGCTTGCTTGTACACAATATTGTTTGTTTAGGCTGCAGTCTGTGTTATTTCCAGCTATTGACTGTACAAGGATACCCCCCCCCCACCCGCCCCCTCTTCCGCTGAAACTCTGGAACCAGTTACGTGGTGGCTGTTGTTTTCTTCTCAGCTTCTTCCCTGGTTTAATAGACAAACACACACACACACACACACACTATGAGCTTGGGATCAAGAAAATAAAGTCAAACATCCTGCCTGTAAACCAGATCTAGTCATGCTGATTTTTGCCGCCTTTTGTCAGACGTGTTTTCTGCGTTACTTCACTCACTTCAGCAACAATATGTTTAATAAACCTACTCCATATTTTAAAATCTGAAGAATATGGTTCAAAGAGGAATACATATTTGAATTATATATAAAGTTTATATTATTTTGATGTCAAGTTTATCTACAGATTAATAGCATACTACACTTTTATAATTTATCACAGTCTGAGGGCTTCATTCATAACTGTATCAGAGTTCCCTCTCACTTGGGCACGGGTCACTTTAAAAACATCTGCAGTTCGTGGGTTTGAATGAACGGAAAAGCTCATAAAAGGAATCTGCAATGCAGGCTGCTTCTAAGACATAAACATTTTATGTACAAACAAAAGAACTTGAAATCAATTCTCATTAATGCAGGGAGCTAGACCTGTGCAGCCCAGTTTCTGCTTTGGTTCGGAGCAGCAGAAATAGTTTCATCCAATTAAACTTTGATAAAAATGACCAAGTAGAAATAAGGAATATGGTTGCAAAGATTCAGCAAAAACAGCTGTGCAGCTAAAAGGTGGAACGTGTCGTTAACTCGTGGAAGCAGATCTCGGCGAACTGTAAAGGACCTCGTCTTTTCTGCGGCCAACGAAAACAAAGCAAAAAAAGGTTTGGCTCCTATTGTGCAGCTGAGCGACACTTTTAACGTTCCCGATCCAAAAGTCAGGAAAACATGCAGTTGCGCTTTCTGTTCCGCACGATTGGCCGCAGTAACTGCAAGAGCCTGGCCGTGGAGATTTATTGGACTGATATCTGACAGTTCCAGTTTAGCTCTCTTTGTCTGTTGTTGTTGTTGTTGAACATGAAGTTTCTTCTTGGGAGAGGTGGAGGAGAGAAGAGGACTTGGGAGGGGAGGGGAGGATTGTGAAACAGAGTCGGAGAGAGAAACGGTTTGCTTCAAAAAGATTTAGACAAAAGAGGGTAAAAAGTCAGGTGGGATTAGCAGATGAACAGGAATGCCTGAGAAAATAATAGTGCACAAAGTACGCACTTGATATAAGAAGAGTCTTGCAATTAACGATTATCATGCAAAACATATGTATGTAAAAGAAACGGAGAGGTTAAGTTTTTTTTTTTTGTTTTTTTTTTGGATATGTTTATATATATATATATATATACTCACGATGCAGCGTCTAAATAACACATTATTGCCGCGAAACTCTTCATTTCTTTATGAATCACTAGATCTGCTTCCAGGACCTGTTGTCTACATACGGGGCTGTGTGTGTAACAAATAAATCAGTTTGTAAACAAGACCTCTGAACTCATGACGTCATCTCTGTGCGCGCATCGCAGACACAGCTCCGTGTACAGCTGGAGTTCGCTACTGTTAGTTTACTGTTAGTTATTTGAAACATGTCTGAATATTTGTCAAATTCTGAGGTTGTGGACGACGACTTTGAATATAATGGACGTCCTTACTGTTTTGAGCCAGAGTATACGGCTGAAGAGCTCACTGAACGGAGGACAGAGTGCGTGCACAGAGATGACGTCATGAGTTCAGAGGTCTTGTTTACAAACTGATTTATTTGTTACACACAGCCCCGGATGTAGACAACAGGTCCTGGAAGCAGATCTAGTGATTCATAAAATAAATGAACGAGTTTTGCGGCAATCATGTGTTATTTAGACGCTGCATCGCCTGTGTCCCGCTGTGCCCCGTTCACTACCGTTATATGGAGAAGCAGCTCGCAAAAAAACCCCTAATATCTTCCGAAGGACTCCAAATGACACCAAACTTGCCTGGGTGAGTATACGACCATAAAAAATGCCAGAAATAAGGTCCAGGTTGTAAAAAAACGAACTTTCCCTTTAACAGCATCAGGATGTTCATATTTACACACGTGCATACATTCATCCACACGCACCAAACCCGCCTACATTGCTGTGCATACATACATACATATATATGCACTTATTTATACCTGTATACACATACATACATGTACATACATGTACACTCATCTACACATACATGCATACATAAGCATTCATATACATACATCCATATACATGCATCCTTCCATAGACATAATACACACATAATTCTGTCCATAATTTTGCAATAAATCTACATAATGTGGCTATGCCAATGATTTATAATTATTTATGTTCCTGTCTTTATACATATTTTTGAAATATTTTAGTGTATTACACAGTTTCATTTCGCTATCAAGGTTGTTCCACAGATTGACTCCTTTTACTGAGATGCATCTCTGTTTCGCGGTCGAGTGTTGTGTTGTACTCTGTTGGTAATGTCTATTACACCTAACAGACACATGGCTTTTTAGCTGCCGCTGGGGTCAGATGTTAGAGGTCTTGCTGTGCGACACAATGGAGGTCTTATTTCCAACCCCCCTGATGATGTTTGTCCGTCAGCTGCTCAAAGCAGCGCATCTCACTGATTACAAGCGAGTCCATGTGGAAGGTTCACCCTCATGTTTACTATTCATGTGCGCCATGTGTTTTTGAGTGGCTGTCTGTCTTTCCGTGTGACAGGGCCAGCGCTGCCCTGCCCACAAAAGTGCTCTGTAATTAAGCCTTGATGTCCTCCGCGCTGCAGAAGACTGCAGCGAGTCCTTTTGTGTGCGTGTTGAAGCTCAAAAGAGGCACTCGAGTCACTCATCGCATCGGGAGTGAAGCCATTACTTCAACTGTTGTTGGAAGTAACAGTTTTTAGTTAATACGAACACACTGGTGCTAAGGTGTTGCTCCGCCCATGTGTGGAAACTTAAACTTTTTTTTAATTTTACATCTGTCTTTGTGGCAGAAATTTACGTAACACCATCTGTCTGCAGTTAGCATTAACACTGTGGCACTTTTTGGTTGTTTTTTCTTTTTTTTTTTTTGGTGGGGGCCGCTACACTCTTGCAGTGAAACAATAACCATGAACTTAACGTTGTTGTTCTGTATGGAAGAGTATTAGGGCCAGGCAGGAGAAAAATTAAAATAATATTTTAGAGGAGGAAGATTTTTTTTTTCATTGTGCACTTCGAGAAAAAAGTCGAAATGTTGAGAAAAAAGTCGAAATGTCGAGATTAATGTTGAAGTACAATTTCGAGAAAAAAGTCGAAATGTTGAGAAAAAAGGCTACATTTCGACTTTATTCACGAAATTTTGACTTAATTCTTGAAATTGTATTTCAACATTAATCTTGACATTTCAACTTTTTTCTCGAAGTGCACAATAAAAAAAAACTTCTCTCTAATATTTTTTTACTCCATGGCCCTAATACTCTTCCGTAGTTCTGAAGGGGAACTCCACTGATTTCTTTTTTTTTTTCCCCCACACCAAAATGTGTTTAAACGCAGAGGAGAACATTACTGAATATGTGGGGAAAAAAAGTGGTATCAAGCCCCCCTTGGTTCCAGAGGGACTTGTTTGAAGTCTGGTAATTAGACTTAAATGAGGTCAAATGGTGCATGTCTGCTGCAAGAAACTGCTGTTTATATATGAAGAGCTTTAGTATCAGACCTTTAAATTCTCCTTTTAATCCCTCCTTGATGTCTCTGCTAAGTCTTTTTTGTTTATTTATTTTTGCTGACTGTTCATTGTTATCTCTAAGGAAAAGTAGGGATAAACGTCAGTGAGAGTTTATCCCGACAGTAATATTGGCTTGGTTTCAAACAGTTGCAGAGAAATAGATCTGCTGTATCTAAACTAAACAGAAAAGGTGTCTGATGGCATATTGACACAGTAAACTGGGGTCAGGTGGTCCAGGAGCTGGTCTGCAGGTTAGGTTTTAGTTTGCACTTGTTGCCGGTGATGAAAAGGTGCTTTTAGAGCAGTCGCACTCATGTCACGAGACTGTCATGTAGAGACTTGGCAAAAAAGTTCAGACACACAAACCCCAGTCATTATGTGTGATGTTTGATCTCATGTTTTAATGCTCTGTAGTATTGATATTACAATATAAAACCCAGTCCAGGGCTCCAGACTAAGAGTTTGATTATTTTTGAACACTTTAGCCTCTAACTGATATTTTATTTATTTATTTAATCGTTTGTTTATTTGTTTGTTTAGGGCACAACAACAAAATGTAGGGCCACACCTTAAATCGACCTGCAAGTCAGTAACATGGATTTTCCACATTTCCCTTGTAGTACTTAAAAATGTTTTGATTACGGACAAAATTATCCTTCTTATGCCATTTCTTGTTTCTTTTAATTTTTTTAAGCAGTTGTGTATATATCCCATGAGGTTCATGAATGGCAGTTTCCCCTTGGTACGAAAATATGTTGCATTGAATTTTGTCATCCTCTGAAGAGTGAATGGTAATTTCCCGCTAACGAAATGCTCTGGGGAAAGTTTTCTCTAACATGTCCTTTTGTGTCAGTTTATTTTTTTCTTTTTCTGTTTCTTTTATTTGAAATTCTTTGATCGTGTTTAAATTATAAGCAACCATTTTCCGCAGTAAACTTGGGTTTTCCGACATATTTGGCAACCGACCATGAGCAGAAAATAAAAGTGATTGTACTTGTCTTTTCATTATTTTTCAACCAGTTAAATTTTAACGATTGCAATATGTTGCAGTGGGCAGTATGTGGTTTCCAGAACAGCCTGTGAGCTTGTAAGCCTGCAGGCCGCTTCTTGAATGGTGTCGTCCCGTTCATCTCAGGGTCTGACAGTGATTCTGCTTTTTGTCTTCGGGTAACTCCAGGTCTTATGTCTTCCTCCCCGCAGTCCGATTACATTGTTTTTTTTTAACAGATTAACTAAGAATTCTGCTCTATAAACTAGGAGTTGGCGACATGGCAAATATTTCACAACAAGATGCTTTTTTTTTTTTAATGGGAGGATCACATTTTTTTTCATCTTTTAGACTTGATTGTTTTTTAATTTGTTTTGCAAAACATAGATATAAATTCTGAACTATCATTGGTTTCGAATGCAAAGCAATGAAACCTTTAATGAAAATTGCAGTAATCTGTGAACTCTCTCTGGTGATTGCTTGTCTTTTAATTTTTTACAAACGCCTGTATTAGCGTTGTTTGTTTTGGTCTGGCTGTAGCCTCCGTTAGCTTCAATGTGGCTGAGCTCCTCAGAGTTTGACTTTCAGAGTGCTGTTGACGGGTTTTAAAAAGGTCTGTGGTGTTGACGTCCGAGGTGAGAACCTTCTCTGTGCAAACTTTGAAAGTTAGTGCTGTTTGCACCTTGTCGTGTAGAGAAAAATCCACACCAGCCGTACATCACAGAGGTTTTATTTATTTATTTTTCTTCTCACAGCTAACTCCTCTGTTTTCATTTACATTTTCATTCACAACTTTTTAAACTAAAGGGGATAGACATGGTGTGGGCTTCTAAAGGAAATTGGCTAAAATTCTTATAGTCATATCGCATATTTCTACTTAGAACTGACTGCATTCTGCTGTTGCAGGAAATGGTGTGGAATGATGGGACTCAGGATATGAACTTCAGCCACCAAGTACAATGGAAAAGTGCTAATGTCTCACAATATATATGCATGTGGCTCTGTTCTGTGGCTCCTCACAACATGTGCAATGTATATTTGCATTATAGTGTACATGGAAATACCACAAAAGGTAGTGGAGCATCAGCTACTCTGAACGAGGCACAGGTATTTAACAAAAAAATATTTGCATGACTTCAAGAAATTGTTGCAAAAGGCCACCATTTGGTTGCAGCCTGGAGTCCTGCAGTATGCGGCAACATTTGAGGGGAAATTATTTCACATTTTAATGCATACACCCTCCCTTCACAAACTAATCCTTTCACACACACAGACTAAAAAGTGTAAAACTATTCTCTGGAATGTGGGCTTGTAGCTGCAAGAGTCAGGGAACCAAGTAGGACTTGTAATTTTAATTCAGGAATGCATTATTTTACCTTCCGTCTTTGTTTTGTTTCGTACATTTTATATCCAATGATTTTCTTTCAAAGTCCATGTAGCTACAGTTCAGTTTATGACTTCTGTGTCATATACCAGCATCAGAGATTCCTCAACATGCATCGCTACCGCAAGCTTTCCAAGTCTCACATGTGGCTTGCTCGCCCTCAGGCCGACTAATCCAGCTTGATCTTACCTGTCGTAACCTATACCATTAGAAACTAAACATAACATTCCTTACAGGTGTTCCAAATTATACAGCTTTTGTGTATTGCTCCTTTGTAAGATGATTTGTTATGTATCTAATTACACGGGGTGTGATATGATCTGAGGACAATAATTTTTTAATTGGAACGACTGGAGAGTTTACGATCCTCCTGTGGTATTAAGTTTATGTTTGTTCCAGTCAGGAACACGGTTGGCATGACTCCACGAAAGAATGAAATGTGAGCTCCTAAATGGGCCTTATGTTCTCACGTTTGTGGGGCCAACGCATAACCCCCCTAAGTATTAATGTTTGACTGAGGCTGTGGGTTTTTAAAGTCTTTACTTGCTCCTTTGATGTATTTTTTTTAACCTCTTTCTTTACCTCTCTGTTCATTCCTCCCTCATCCTCCGTCGTTAATCTTATTTTATGTCTCCTTCTCCCCCAGGACGCTGCTGTGACTCTTCAGTGAGGTCCGGGTGACTGGATGAAGAAGGAGCCACTGGCTACCAGAATGGACGTGCTGCATCCTGGCGTTTCCGACAATCCTTAGTCCTCTGGTAAGCAGCGACAGTAAAAGGGCTTCTTTCAAGCCTCAATGTGCTATAGACTTGTTTTTGTTAAGCGGCTGTTTTTCTTCCGTAATGGGCACGTATGGAGAGTGTGAGCTTATTCACAGTGAAGCCTTTTTTATACTTCCTCGTCAAAGCAATGACTTTGCTACAGACTGCAAGAGACGTGATTGGTAGATATTTTTGTCTAATTTTTCAAATCTCTTCTTTATCGTTTAGGTAGAATGATAGTTTGCTACAATGTCTGTAAAAATGACTGATACTCGACACTTATCAGCTCCAACTTGGGTGAAATATACTTTATTTTCTCTTTTGCAATGTCACACACAGGCTCACTTATTCAGCCTTTTCACTTTCACTATTACTAGTTTAGGGTACTTTCACACCAGAACTGTTTGCTCCACTTTAAACTAGACTTGTAGTCAAGACCGCCTAAACCGAGACCAAGACACTACCAAGACCAGAGAGTATCAAGACCAAGACCAGAGATTATCAAGACCAAGACCAGAGAGTATCAAGACCAAGACCAGAGAGTATCAAGACCAAGACAGACCAAGGCAAGACAAAGACTAGTTCACTTCCAGACCGAGGCCGAGACCAAAAAAACCTAGTTATCTATGGCGCTTTTCCACTAGTATCTACGCAGCTCGCTTCTACCCGCCACGCCCCCGTCTTGCGCTTTTCCACTAGGGGCCAAGGCGGGTGGAGCCGTGCCAAGCAGATACTTTTTCTGTAACCATTCTGCCGAGGTTCTAACTGGGCTGAGCCGGCACTATATCTGACGTCACCACCCTCCACGCCACCGATTGGTCGGGGGGCGGGGCCGTCAGACGTCTGAATCAGGAAGCGGGAGTCAGCGCGAGAGCGACTCGCGGCGATTTTATTTTACAGCGCAAACGTCTGTTTGGTGATCCAACTCTGAGGTGCAGATGTTCATAAACCTGGTGGCTGACGAGAGAATTAAAAAAGGGATGTAGACGGGCGATAAGGAACGATCAGATCCACCAGGAGCTCTGTTTTACTCTCAGCCGCTCGCGGCTCCAGCTGATTTCTCATCTGCGCCGACATGAACAAAGGGGTTGTGCAATCGTGTACGTCACAGCAGCTTCACCCCAACCTGCCCACAAACAAACGGGGACAAAACGGGTGGAGCCGGGACGAGGCGTGACGAGCCGAGTCGGGCTGAGTAAGTACTAGTGGAAAAGCGCCATTAGTCATCTTGCGTGAGTTGTAGAACATCAGCACCATCCTGGATTCAGCTGCTTTTGAGGTTGTATTTAACTGCAGCACAATAAAACAGAGACAGTGGGTGTCTTATGTGTGAACTCACTATAAATATTTTCAGTAATTAGCTGATATCAAATATGTGTGGAAATTGCACTACTGCTATTTCTACACTATTTGATAATTGACTCAAGTGCTTTTAAGGATTGACACAACTACTAACTAGTCCCAAAGTCATCTAACAAAATAACCAGCCTCCAACACCCCCCTCCACCTGAGAAAAGTCTAATGAATAGTAAATGTTACTGATTTAAATTGTACTTAATTTCTAGATGAAACGTGAATTTTAAATATTAAAGATACACACAATTACCGACTTGAAATTGCATTATTTACCATTATAGTAGCCAGATTACACTGAAGAACTGGTGATCACAAGGTTTTGTCACCTCGGTGTGTGCAATGGCAATGACAAGACCAAGACCACGAAAAAGTGGTCTCGAGAACTAAAGTCTACTTTAAACGGATCAGAGTTTATTTCCTTGGATAGTCCAGTTTTTTTGGAGGACAAAGCTCAACCGTTGTGGACCAAACAATCGAACTCTGGTCCATCTGAAAACATGGTTCCTTCTGTTCCTTTGGTGCAGATCTGAATAAGCTGGTAGTGACAGCTAACTTTGAATGGCATAGGGTGGGAGTGTTCCCATTGGATTAATGAACAAATGCGATGTGCAAGGAGAAAGAGACTTCAAAACTGCTCTTCAGAAAACCGATAGATGGGTCCGATAGACCGATATGATATGATGATCAAGTATCTAGATATTTCTAGAGACTATGGTTCAGAGTTAAGGCTCCTGTGCTGTAGGTCACTTCCTCTCTTTGGTTCACTTACGGTGGGAATGTAAAGGGACTATCCAGCAATGTAGCATCCAGAGGTCAGTCAAGGAGTTGCTACTTCCACATCAGCCTCAAGACGGAAGCAAGTTTTCCGGTGCTTGGTTTGAACACCGAAGTAAAAACAGAAACCCAGAGATGTGAGGAGGGTGTGGTGTTGCTCCATTGTCTTTGTGCTGAACAAGTCATCCGAACGGGAGTATTTCCGTTTTTGCCCCATGCCAATTAATGAGCCAGGTTTCTTCTTCCTGGTGTTTTTTTTTTAGGTTTTCCTTCCTTAACAGTGCTTGGCAGTACCACCCCACATGAGCTGCTGTTGTAACTGTGTCACATTGTCCAGGCGGTTTGGTCTGCTTTTAAAAGGGCCATGTGAAAATGAACCAAACCAAATAAAGGAGTGTGGTTTTTTGTCTTTTTTTTTTTTTTTTGTATTCTCTGCACAATTGAACCAAGTCCACTGGGCTATCCTGGTGTAAATATCAGAAACATATCAACTTAAACCCACTTAATGTGCTTCTAAACTAACACAGGGCCCAGAGAGTTGCAAAGACGGGCGCAGATTCAGTTTCTCTTTGAATGTTTTGTGAAAAGTGCCATAATATTTTTAACATAAAATAGACTCTTGTAAACCCAGCAGGCTGTTTGGAACTCCTTTTCCTTCCTAAAAGTCTGGCTCATCTGTCATTCTCCTCATAAAAATAGCAATTGTGGTCGTCCGTGAGTGTGAAGTGTATTTGGACCAAACATTTCTAAGGGCTCTGAGGTTTATGGGAACTGGACAGCTCATCGAGGGATAATATACCATCATGGGCTTTTTTTCTGCTTGTGTTTGGACCACTGATAAGAACACTTAGTGGGTTTAATCGCCAGCCAGTGAGGGGTAGAGTCGAAAAAACTCTTGTCATAATTCCTCTGTTGGACATTTGCTCTCGGAGATGGAGGTCAGGCCTTGTGTAGGAACGGTATCTAGATACATCTCAAGGATCTTTACGGTGGCCGTGCTAAACTTATTTTGGTAAATACAACTCAGCAGCCTGTAACTCTTCACAGTAAAGGTTTATAGTTTTCAGTTTATAAATCCATCTGCTTTTTTATGGCCCGCTCCATCCCGTTCAGGAGCACGGTGACGCTGGAGCCGGCCCCAGCTGTCATTTCGGTCGATCACTGGGCCACAGAACAAAATACACACGCAGAACTACAGTCAATTTAGACACATCAGTCAACCTAACATGAAGCCTTTGGGACCTTTTTGAGGACCACAGTATCCGGAGAAACCCCAAGCAGTCTCCGGGAGAACATGCACACTCCGCACTGAAGGACCCAAGCTGAAAGTAGAGATGGGAAACGTCTTAATGTGAAGCTGCATTGCTGCCACACGATTTAGATAACTTCTTTTAATTTGTAGCTATAGTAATACACCTTGTCTTTCCATTAGATTTCATATACTGAAATCTAATGTTGGCCACTTTATTCAAAAAGAGACCTGTTTTCTTGACATAAAAATAACTGGATGATAGAGATGGGCGGTATGGACTAAAAAATGTATCACGATAATTTCTGGCATTTATCCCGATAACGATAAAAATGACGATAAAAAAAATACCAATTCAACTCCACCTTTGTAACTATAAATCTATCTCGCTCTCAGATCCGCCATGTTTGTTACACAAAAACGTCATCAACAGGAATTTATCCTTTTTTCTTTCTTTCTTTCTTTCTTTCTTTCTTTCTTTCTTTCTTTCTTTCTTTCTTTCTTTCTTTCTTTCTTTCTTTCTTTCTTTCTTTCTTTCTTTCTTTCTTTCTTTCTTTCTTTCTTTCTTTCTTTCTTTCTTTCTTTCTTTCTTTCAGGCTCATTTCCTTCCTTCTTCCCTTCCTCTTTTCTCCCTTCCTTCCTCCTTTCCTTGTTTTCTCCCTTCCTTCTACCCTTTCCTTCCTTCCTTCCTTCCTTCCTTCCTTCCTTCCTTCCTTCCTTCCTTCCTTCCTTCCTTCCTTCCTTCCTTCCTTCCTTCCTTCCTTCCTTCCTTCCTTCCTTCTTCCCTTCCTCTTTTCTTCCTTCCTTCCTTCCTTCCTTCCTTCCTTCCTTCCTTCCTTCCTTCCTTCCTTCCTTCCTTCCTTCCTCCTTCCCTTCCTCTTTTCTTCCTTCCTTCCTTCCTTCCTTCCGCTCTCTCCTTCCTTCCTCCCTTCCTTCTACCCTTTCCTTCCTTCCTTCCTTCCTTCCTTCCTTCCTTCCTTCCTTCCTTCCTTCCTTCCTTCCTTCCTTCCTTCCTTCCTTCTTCACGTACCTTGTGTGTGGATTTAACGCAGAACCATAAATCAGCTTTACACAAAAACATCATCAATGGGAATTTATCGTTTTTACTGCGAGATGACAAATTCTTATCGTGAGGAATTTTTTTGACGGTTTATCGTGAATGTTAAAATATCACCCATTCCTACTGGATGAACACATTATCACCACCTCTCTGCCCGCCATCGTTTTTACATCAGGGTTGTTTGTTTATATTCAGCTGTTCAAATGAAATCGTAAATCCCCTCTGCATTTTCTCTTTCTATTAAATGTGCACATGATTGTAAATGTATATAAAACAACTTTATACCTAACAAAAGTGCTGTTAAAATGAATTGATGGTTTCTGGGATCTTGCTTTTGTGATTAGTGCCATGTCTGTCCCACCTCCCAGTGTGATGCTGTTTCCATAGAAACCAGTTCCACATGGATGAAGGTGGTCTCTAAGAGGCATCCCACAAGTATTTAGGGTTCTTTCTGTTTCTGACCGTTGTTTTTCTCTCTGTGGGGTCCAGATCTGCTGCTGAGTCTACTGAACTCTGAACTGTGACCAGTGCCAGTCTGACTGACTCTGTCAGGTATGAAACACACTTACACACACAAGCAAACACACACGTTTTTAAATTGGTCTCATTCCAGTTTCCGTTATGAGAACTGTAATTGACCGACTACTTATTTAAAAATATTTGTTCAACTGTTGTTCACAAGGGTCTTCATGTCCCGCCTGATATATTTCCAAACTGCAGCATTTGCAAACCCTGTCTGCTCGGCTGGACTCGTGAGAACCCCGCGTTATTCTGGGTGTTTAAAAACCTACATTTCACCATGTGTTGTTCTGTCTATAATTATACATGTACTGTAGAAAGGATAAGTGTTGTCATTTAAAATGTGTTTTTCAACTTCTAAACTGAACTTGAAGACTCTTTTGAAACCCCCTGATTGGTTTATCCACAGCCTCCACAGGTTACTGTAATGTAAACGTACGAGTCAGAGCCGCTCGCGGTGTTCTGTCTAGGAAATTCCCCAGATTCTTGTGTTTGACAATCTTCTGTGCGTAGATGGATGTGGTTTGGGCACAGTCCAGCGCCTGCATAGATTCATATTTTTAGAGGAGCCACCGGTCACTTCTGGGGCACTTCTAAACTGCTCCACATCGCTTCTGGTGGGACCAGACTCAGACGACTACATTAGGAGAGTTACACGGTGGCTGCAATTTGCAGTATATCCGCCGTATACCCCGCCTTTATGTACCAGATTACAAGTCCATAAACCTTTCCAGTTTGTTTCACTCAATTCACTTTTTCTGATGCATTTCGTCTAATTTTTTCTATGTATCATATGTTCTCTTTAAGCTGTATTTTAGCATCTTGATGTTTATTAACGTAACAGTGGTGGGCATGTTTACTAGAATGATGCTGTCCCAAATGTTGTTATATTGCTTTTTGACAAATTATTTTTTATCTTATTGGCAGTACAAACATGATCTTCCTCTGATCTGGTAACTGTGCATGCTTTGATGCGTTTACTGACACGCACAATTTCCCTGAGCAGTTTCTCACCTCCCATGAAAAAGCCCAAATCAAGCCAAGATTGGTCCTTCAGCTTTGGTTTTGTCCATGTTGATTGGCTTTGATGTCATTTCTTTAAATTATATCGTTAACAGTAGATTTTGCATTGATTTACTGTAGTTTTCTGCAACCCTCCCAATGCTGAGACTGATGAATCCACACATCTCAATTAATAGGGCGTCTTTTCTCAGTGGTAATTCCACATGAGTACAGAAAGCATTTCAGCTGTATCTGTGGTCACCTGTCTGATTTGAGAGAGATTTGTTGATCCTAGGCAGTATTTACATTGCCTGATATCCTCCCAAAAGGCCCATTAAACATCCTGTATGGCCTTTAATTACAGCAATGCATAGATCCATGGTAAAACCATCTGTCAGCCCAAACCAAGTCAGGGATGAGTGTTCAGCACGCCAGTTTAGACTCATGTAGGTCGCTGCTTTTTTTCGTAGTGTAACTCATCTGTGTTTTGCCTGCATGTTTTTAATGCATTTGTGGATTTAAATTGGTAATTTTTTTTACATATTTCTTTTCTTACTTCTTTTTTAGATCCTCTTGTCTTGTGCCATGATGATGTCAGTAGATGTGACCAATCGCAACAGCCCCGCTGCCACACCCCCCACGTCGCTTAACCTGCGGTCTTCACACAACCAGTTGCTCGCCAGTGATGTCATCAAACAGGGTTCGGCCACTCCTCCCAAGTGTCGCAAAAAGTACGCGCTAACAAGCATCCAGGCCGCCATGGGCCTCGGAGAAGCGGTGCCGCCTTCATCGTCACCGTCGTTATCTCCTTCACAACAGTCGACCCCAAATAACCCCAAGATAGCTAAGAATGGGGTTAACCAACTCCGTAAAGCCGGCCAGGACCACAATAAAAACACAACTGGTCCTGATGCAATGGATGTTGAGAGTAATTCAGAAACTATAGCGGATGATCCTAACGTCAACACAGTAGAGGAACATGATAGTTGCACACTTACCAACAATGACAGAGAGGAAGATGACTTTAAGGTTGACGTTGAACTGCTGACGCAAACTACCGGTGACGCAGAGTCCGAGCAGGTGACAGAACCGGACATGGACTGCAACATTAACACGACTACGGAGCCCAAACTGAATAGCAAAACGGAAGATCTGGACTTGAACGTCGAGGCAGAGGAGGCCGATGACATCAGCATTCTGTCTGAGAAGGAAATAATATCAAAGATGAAGATCGGGGAGGATGAGGAGGCGGAGGAGCAGGAAGACGAGGAGGAGACGCCTTTGCTGGTGACCAAAGGAGAGACTCCAGTCAAGAGCCACAAAGTTTCTCCAGGCCTCGAGCTCATCTCCGACCTCCATTCCAACTTCATGGTCCTCCAGTCGGGGAAAACCCCCGCGCTGCCTCCGCCGCCATCCCCGCCGAAGCAGCTCAGCCCGGAGGACGTGCCCCTGCTGTCCGTGGCCTCCTGCCCCTCGTCCTCGTCCTCTTCTCCGGAGACCAAGAAGGACAGAAGGACCGGCGCAAAGACGGACTGTGCTCTGAACCGCATCCAGAACCTGAATCCCAGTGATGAAGAGTTGAGCTGGACCACGCTGTCCCAGGAGAGCAACTCACCTGAGGAGACAGGTACTTACATGCACACAAATCATCATCTCTCTGGCTGCTGCCGGTTACTGCCATCTGGAATCATTTCCAGTAGTTGGCAGCGACTGGTGTTTTTTTCCCCTCTTCTTTTTGGACTATAACGCCAGGAAACTTATGTTTATTCATCTTTTTTTTATTTTGTTTAAAATAAAAATTAAAAAAGAAAAAAAAAAACTACCGTAACAGCTGAACGCTCTGGCTCTGTAGACCATGCAATTAGGGATGGGCGGTATGGACTAAAAAATTTATCACGATAATTTCTGGCATTTATCCCGATAACGATAAAAATGACGATAAAAAAAATACCAATTCAACTCCACCTTTGTAACTATAAATCTATCTCGCTCTCAGATCCGCCATGTTTGTTACAAAAACGTCATCAACAGGAATTTATCCTTTTTTCTTTCTTTCTTTCTGGCTCATTTCTTTCTTTCTTTCTTTCTTTCTTTCTTTCTTTCTTTCTTTCTTTCTTTCTTTCTTTCTTTCTTTCTTTCTTTCTTTCTTTCTTTCTTTCTTTCTTTCTTTCTTTCTTTCTTTCTTTCTTTCTTTCTTTCAGGCTCATTTCCTTCCTTCCTTCCTTCCTTCCTTCCTTCCTTCCTTCCTTCCTTCCTTCCTTCCTTCCTTCCTTCCTTCCTTCCTTCTTTTTTCTCTTCCTTTCTTCTTTCCTTGTTTTCTCCCTTTCTTCCTTCTTTCCTTGTTTCCTTCCTTCCTTCCTTCCTTCCTTCCTTCCTTCCTTCCTTCCTTCCTTCCTTCCTTCCTTCCTTGCTTCCTTCCTTCCTTCACGTACGTTGTGCGTGGATTTAACACAGAACCATAAATCAGCTTTACACAAAAACGTCATCAACGGGAATGTATCATTTTTACCGCGAGATGACAAATTCTTACCGTGAGGAATTTTTTTGACGGTTTATCGTGAACGGTAAAATATCGCCCATTCCTACATGCAATGCTTGAAAAGGAAATAGTTTTAATTTTGTAATTAATGGTAGCATCATTTTTGTTTTGTTTTGTTTGTTTGTTTGTTTGTTTGTTTAAGATCAAAACGAGGAAAAATAATAGGATTCATGTACTGCAAAACTCTTGATTACTGTGGGGAACTATCTCTGTTTATAAAGCTTGAAGGTTTTGAGGCAGGAATGCTACTGAAGGAAAAACAAACATTTTCTTCATACCACAGTTGACAGCTCAGCTTTTTTTATTTATTTATTTTTTCATTTTCATCATAAATCTTCGATTTGATTGTAGTCTGGGCTCTGTGCTGACCGTGTCATGGAGTTGATGTGTTTCTCCTTTCGTTTAACCATCTTTGCTCTGTGGGTTTTCTCCGTTGTTCATTCTGTTATTAAAGTTGCATTGAGTTTTCTGTCCCGGCGGTTTAACTCTTTCTCATAGTTAACTTTGACCTTTTCCTCCTCCAATCTTCCCATTTTGTTCGTACTGGCTGTAAATTTTAGCCCAACATCTTTTCACTCAGTCTGTGTTGAATTCACTGTCCGAACCAGTTTTACAAACCTTTCCTTTGTTTCAGAGGACGGCTCTCTTGTTGGGGTTGTATGTCCTCAGTTGGTGCAACAGCTTGTCAAACTCTTGAAAGGCTTTTTTAACTCAACACCCTTTATACATGCGGTATTTAGTATTTGTTGTAAAAATACATATTACAGTGTGATAATGTCATATTTTTTCTCTTCTTATTTACAAAACTGTTTTGTATTTTTTTCAATATATTTTACGTATCCAGTAGAACTGCCGCAATTAATCGACATAGTTGACGTAATCGATGATGAAAATTCGTCGACGACAATGTTTCTTGTCGATGCGTCGACCACCTTTCATTTATTTCTTTTTTTTTTTTATTGATCTTTTTATAAGAAACAACATACACTTAACACATGGAAACGTGTAGTCGAACAGACGCATTATACATTGTCTCCTTTTTTTTTTTTTTTTTTTTAAACACACAAAACCTAACAAAGGAACAGAGTCTCTGTAGCGTTAAAAATTAAATAAACAGATGAGCAAGAAATGAAACTGGAAATAAATAAAACATAAAAAAAAACAAATTAAGGAGATGAAAAGAAAATTAAGGGAGGGGGTGGGGTCAGTCGGTGGGTAGAGTCTTCAACGCGGTGAAGTGGTCTATGAACGATTGCCATTTGTGAATGAATTTAGCTGAGTTGCCTTTTACAGAGTATCTCACCTTCTCCAATTTAATAAAAAACATAACATCACTAAGCCAAATAGAAATAGACGGGGGCCTGGGGGATTTCCATAAAAGTAAGATACGACGTCTTGCTAAAAGGGATGTGAAAGCCAATACTTCTGACTGTGTGTGGCTGATATGTGAGGAGTCGACAGTGAGTCCGAATATTGCTAAGAGAGGGGCCATAACAACTTTTTTACCCAGAACTTTAGACATGATCACAGAATAATCACTCCAAAATTTCTGTAACCTAGGACAGGAGAAAAACATATGACTTAAATTGCAGGGAGAACCCTGGCATCTGTCGCATAAGTCTGCAACATTCGGATATATTTCCGATAATCGGGATTTTGATAGGTGGGCTCTATGCAGCACCTTAAATTGAATAAGTTCTAATCTAGCGCAAGGCGTGCTAGATCGTATGCTACGGATAGCTTTATCCCACAGCTCCCCTGTGAAGTCAAGGCCCAACTCTCGTCCCCAACCCTCCCGAGCTTTATCTACAGAATGATCATCAAATGTCATACACAGTGCATATATCTTAGATATCAGAGACTTTTGACTGAGTTTCATAGTTAGAAGATCATCCCACGGTTGGTTCGCAGGAAGGGAAGGGAAGCATGGAAACAAAGCAGAGGCGCAGTGTCGAAGCTGGAAGTAGCGAAACAAATGGGAGGCAGGCAAATTGAACTTTGACCTCAGATCTGAGAATGTGGAAAAGATACCATCCTTATATAGATCCCTGAAGTGCTTAATGCCCCGGTTGTACCAAATCATAAAAGTGGTGTCTATTAGTGATGGAGGGAACAGATGATTCTTAGTAACAGGTGTATAGATGGATGGAGAAGCAAATTTAAAGTGGCGCCTAAACTGTGACCAAATCTTAAGGGAGGAAAGCACCACAGGGCTATTTGTAAACTTAGAGGGATTCAATGGTAAAGAGGAGGAGAGTAGGGCCGTTACAGAGGATGAAGAGAGTGACTGAGCCTCCAATCTGCACCATAATAACTCAGGAGACTGAAGCCAATAAATTAGTTTGTGAATATGCGCTGACCAATAGTAAAGCATAAAGTTTGGTAGTGCTAGACCCCCATTAAATTTAAATTTTTGGAGAAGCGAATACCTCACTCTTGGTGTCTTACCGGCCCATAAAAAGTTGGAAACAATTTGGTCAAGTGATTTAAAAAAAGATTTTGGTAGAAATAAAGGAGTGCATTGGAACAAAAAAAGAAATTTAGGCAATACAGTCATTTTCACTGTGTTAATTCTTCCTATCAGCGACAGTGGTAGGGAGTTCCACCTCTGTAAGTCCGCCTTCACTTGAGTTACCAGTGAGGAAAAATTAGCGGTGAAAAGAGAGGGCAGAGTGCGGGTCACATTAATCCCTAAGTATCTAAAGCCCGACGGGCTGAGTTTAAAGGGGATATCAGATTGTTTGAGTTGTAAAGCAGAGGAGTTTATGGGGAAGCATTCACACTTGTTAAGATTGACCTTATAGCCGGAGAAGGATCCATAATTCTTCAACAGAGATAATATTGGTGCAATGCTGGTTAAAGGGTCAGATACATATAAAAGGAGGTCGTCTGCATAAAGTGACAATTTGAGTTCCACATTGGACCTAGAGACTCCGCGAAATAGAGGAAGAGTTCTTAGAGCAATTGAAAGTGGTTCGACGGATAGAGCGAATAGCAAAGGGGAGAGAGGGCAGCCCTGTCTCGTGCCACGTGATAATGTAAAATAAGTGGAGTAGTTGTCATTGGTGTGAATGCTGGCCTGAGGGGAAGTGTAAAGAAGTCTAATCCACGATATAAACCTGTGTCCAAATCCGAATTTATGAAGTGTTGCAAAAAGATAGTTAAATTCGACACGATCAAACGCTTTTTCAGCATCAATTGCGATAACAACTTCAGGGAGTGGAGAAGAATCTTTAGAGAGAATCACATTAAGAAGTGTACGAACATTATAAAAGAGCTGGCGTCCCTTGATGAAACCATTCTGCTCCTCAGATATGATGCTAGGAAGGATCTTATCAAGACGAATTGCTAGCGCTTTGGCTAAAATTTTGACATCCACATTCAGTAAAGACAAGGGCCTGTAAGAAGTGCATGATTCAGGGTCCTTGTCCTTCTTCAAAAGGAGGGCAATGGACGCCTGCATTAAAGAGGGAGGCAATGAGCCATGATCAAGGGACTCATTGTACATTGAAAGTAAAAGGGGGGCTAATTTGTCTTTGAATTTTTTGAAAAACTCAGCTCCGAACCCATCGGGACCAGGGGCCTTGTTGCTTTGCGTAGCTTCAATGGCGGCAGCAATTTCTTGCAAGCTGAAAGGAGCATCGAGGCCATTAGCCACATCCAAATTAATAGTAGGGACAGTGATATTATCAAGAAAGGAGGTCATTTCTGCTGTGTCAAGTGGAGATTCTGACTCATAGAGAGAGGAGTAGTATGACTTAAAAATTGTGTTGATGGCGATTGGATCGGTGGTAAGTGTGCCATTAGAATCTCTAATGCTGGGAATCAGTCTCGACGTTGCTTGCCTTTTTAATTGGTGAGCCAATAACCTGCTTGGTTTATCGCCGTGTTCATAATAGTTGGCATGAGCGCGTAATAGGAGCCGTTCAGAATCGGCTGTCGCTATAAGATCGAATTTTGACTGCAAATCAAGCCGTTGTTTCAGTAAACTCGGACTTGGGTTAACTGAGTTTAGTCTGTCTGTGTCCTGAATTTTAGATGTGAGCTCCTGTAATTTAGCCCTGCGGATTTTACTGGCGTATGCTGAATAAGAGATAATCTGTCCTCGCAAATATGCTTTGAGTGATTCCCATACTAGCGAAAAACTGGTAGAGTCTGTTTTGTTTAGTGCAATGAAATCATCTATTGAAGCAGATATAGAAACATTAAATGCATCGTCGGATAAAAGCAATGGATTAAACCTCCAGGGAGAAGAAAAACGGGGGCGCTCAGACCATGTTATATTCAAAGTTAGAGGGGCGTGATCCGAAATAACAATTGGGTGGTATATGACAGAAGTAACTTTGGGGAGAAGAGAGCCATCAACAAAAAAATAGTCAATACGTGAATATGACTGATGTACTTGAGAAAAAAAAGAGAATTCCTTATCTCCAGGATGTGAGAACCTCCACGGATCAACAAGCCCGTTCTTGACTGTAAAATCGGTAATAGATTTTGACATAGAGGATTGAGTCAAAGTACGAGGATTCGAACGGTCCAAAGAAGGATTAATAACACAATTCAGATCACCGCCCAGTATTGTAATATGCGTATTTAAGAAAGGGAGGTTGCCAAACAGCCTATCCGTAAAATTGGGGTCATCAAAATTAGGGGCATATATATTCACCAACAATACAGGGTTACAGTATAGAGTGCCCGCAACAATAAGATATCTACCATTCTTATCAGATATTGTCCTGGAGACGGAGAAATTGACTCTTTTGTTGATCAAAATTGCTACTCCTCTAGACCTAGAATCAAAATTTGAATGAAAAATATCACCCACCCAAGCTCGTTTGAGTCTGAAATGATCTTTATTTCGCAAATGAGTTTCCTGAAGGAAAGCTATGTCAGTGTCTAAGCGTTTCAAATGTGAAAAAATCTTTGATCGCTTAATTGGATTATTCACACCTTTAACATTCCAGCTAGTGAATGTAATGTTTGATCCAGTATCAGGCTTGCGCAGATTACGATCGCTCATAGGCATTCTCTGAGAGAAAATAAGACCGACTCACCCACCACCAGAGGAGATATAAGGAAAAAAGGTAAAAGGGAAAACCAAAACAAACAAAACTCAGGAGTATATACATACCTACAGAGACAAAAAGCCAACATCCCATAACCCCCGCCCACCCACCCAACGCACATTAGATGATCCCATCCCCAAACGATGGAAACAGCCGTGCTGGCTTCAAAGGAAGCCATTCTCGAAAGGAGATGCTTTCGACTGTAAAGCTAGATACAAAAACGAAAACAAAATTAGCTCCTGCAGAGTTAAAACCTTAAAAAAAAAAAAAATAAAATATGAGGCATATGAAACCAACAATCTGAGCCATTCTGACGATCGCTGTCTTGTCAGGGTAACAACAAACGTTAATTAAAATTAAGGAGAACTTTGGCCTATAGAACAATGATATATACATATATGTACTCGCACACCCACACAGACACGCACACACACATGCACACAATTTAAGCAAAGACAGGGGTGCGTGCATATTTTCTAATCAAGGCATCATACCAGAGAAATGATTAGGCCTTCAATTTTAAACGGTGTTGTTCCCATTGATAGTTAGAAGAGAAGAAAAAAAAATAAAAATAAAAAAAATAAAATAACTATTGATAAATTTAAAAAAAAAAAAAAAAAAAAAAAAAAAAAAAATTATTAAAAAAAAAAAAAAAAGAAAAGAAAATAACGACATAAAGTCCCATTTTCTGAATTGACTCAGTCACTCACCCCGGGCCAGAGTCCCGCATGGAGGCAAACGAAACCAACAATCTGAGCAATTCTGACGATCGCTGTCTTGTCAGGGTAACAACAAACGTTAATTAAAATTAAGGAGATCTTTGGCCTATAGAACAATGATATATACATATATGCACTCGCACAACCACACAGACACGCACACACATGCACACAATTTAAGCAAAGACAGGGGTGTGTGCATATTTTCTAATCAAGGCATCATACCAGAGAAATGATTAGGCCTTCAATTTTAAACGGTGTTGTTCCCATTGATAGTTAGAAGAGAAAAAAAATAAATAAAAATTAATAAATAAAAAAAAAAAAAAATAATAAAAAAAATAAAAAATAATTAAAAAAAAAAAAAAAAAAAATTACGACATAAAGTCCCATTTTCTGAATTGACTCAGTCACTCACCCCGGGCCAGAGTCCCGCATGGACAGCAAGCTGGATAAATCGTCCCAGAAAATTAGCTGGTAGTCACTTTTTTTATTTTCCTGATGAATGCCAGGGCTTCATCTGGCGACGTGAAGTCACGCTGCTGGCCATCATGGGTTACACGCAGCCGGGCGGGGTACAGCAATCCATACCGGACTCCTTCAATCTCCCGCAGCTGACGGCGCACGTCATTAAAGGCAGCGCGCGCCCGCGCTGTCTTGGCTGTGTGATCCGGGAACATGGAGATGCTCATACCCCGGACTTTTATCCGCTGCCGCTCTCTCGCCTTTCTCAGGATGTCAGCGCAGTCGGTGTAGTAATGGAGCCTTGCCACTATTGCGCGGGGCCGCTCCCCGGTCTTCGGTCTCGGCATGAGGGTGCGGTGGGCTCGGTCCACCACCGGCTCTGCGTCGAGGGAGAAGGCTTCCGCCAGGAGCCTGGAAACACCTGCTGCAGATGAAGAGTCAGGATCCTCCTCCGGGACGCCAATAATCCGTACGTTCTGCCGACGGGACCTTGACTCCAAATCCTCGCATCTGTCCTCCAGCCTCACATATTCTTTCGACAAGTGATCAACTTTTTTCTGGAGAGCAACGATGTCATCTGAGCAGCTTGAGAGCGAGAGCTCGATCCCAGCGACCGTGGCTGCGAGACCCGCGACGTCCGCCTTCATGGAGGAAATACTGCCAGAAAGATCAGCTTTAAGGGAAAGCAGCTCGGACTTAATGGACGTTAAATTCTCGTTCAGTGCTTGCTGAAGCTCTGACCTAAATACAGCCGCAACATCATTGCGAAGAGCGGAGAGAAGTTCGGTTTTAAGCCGGCTGAACTCCGCAGCTGGAACCTGCGCAGCGCAGGTGCTCTCCGGAGGAGGGGAATCACCGCGGGGCGAGGAGACGGCATGAGCAGCAGGCCGCGGGTTAGCTGGAGGGTTATTCCCCGCTTTGAAGGACTTTGGAGGCATTTCCGTGGTAAGTCGTCGAAGTAACCGCGTTGAAAATAGGTTAGTTAAAACCAAAGCCGTGGGAGTGATACAAAAAGTGCCAATAAATGCTGAATTAAAATTAACTCTGCAGGAGCTCCGCTAATTACGTCTCACCCCATGTAAAGCTAAGCCGGAAGCCCTTTCATTTATTTCTGGTCTCCGGTCTCACCCGGCTCACTGCGTTCAGGTAATTCTGCCCAACACCACTAGTTTTGATGGTTAAACTGGCTACACTCTCTCCTCCGTCCCCCGTATTGCGCTTCTTTTACCGTCGGTTCTGACCATCTTCCTGTTTTAATACAAAAAATAAAGCGGGCGGTGAGTCTAAATCGAATATGGCTACTTCTAGAAAAAGACAGAAAGCGTTGAAACTAAGTTTGGGAAACTTTAGGGCAGTAGGTGATAGAGTGGTTTGTAAACTTTGTAAGACTTGGTTGGCGTATCACCGGATCAACCGAGCAACTGTGATGCATGAGTACCTGAAAATGAAGCACACGGGAGCTGCCGAAGATGCAACAGCAAAAGACAACCCAAGTATCATTATTATTCAAATGTCACGCCAGTATGTGATCTTTTTAAAATAAATCAGGTGAAGTACAATAACCGTCTTTGGATGTTAAGCAGGCTAGCTCCATGTAATGTTTTAGGAAATAGATGACATTGGACAGCACGATGCAACAACGATTTAAAAATTCTTGAGAAAATAAATTAACACAAATTAAATGACAATCATTAGATTTTTTGGGGGGGCGAGAAATTAGTCGTTTAGATTAGTCGACTACTCGAAAGATTAATTGTTAGTGGAAGCACTAGAATCCATAATGTTCAGATGTTGTAAATAAGATGTATGATTTTTAGATTTTCTTACAAAATGAAGCAGCTGAAAGCACATCCTGCAAGAATGTGTTTGTTTTTTGTTGTCTTGGTTGGTGTGTAGCGGCGTCTCCATCCTCTGCTGATGATAGGTTTCTATTTACGGGAGACTTGTTTTGTATTTGTGTTTGTATATGAGCAGGTTTGCATTTACAGGACTTGGAATAAAACAAAACAAACAAAAAAACTAAAAGTAAAACAGCTCTCGAAAAGTCTCCCTCAGACAAGAAGTGGCCTTGTAGCCTCACTGGTGATGAATAAGTCAACTCTAACCCTAACCGAGCTCTTAGGTGCTTGATTACATATGAACAGGCTGCATTAGAAAGTCATGATGAATACACGGCCTGTTACAGCGGCCGCTACTTAATAACATTCAGAGCATTTTTAAATGTGGTGCGTCAAGTGTCAGATTGAATTGAATCATCTGCTGGTGTCCGAACAGTAAGCAGTTTACTACTTTAACCCCTACTAGGTCCTCTGAAGTATCAGTTCATGTTGATGTGAAAACATGATCCAGACCTTCCTGAAATAATATTCTACATAGGTGACTAATGAGAAATCAACATGTGATCTTCTAAAAAAGATCCAGTCTTTCCAACAGACTTGCATCACAGTTCATGTTGATGAGATACTGCAAGAAGAAGCTGTTAGTAACGTCCAGAATTTGGGGAAAACCCACCTGATAAAATAATTTTGATATGCAGGTTGTAAACATGTAATGTGATATTCCGTTATATAATTATACATTTAAATTCATTATGGACATATGCACTCACTAATCTGTTTTCTGTCGTAATGGTGCCACTGATTTAAAGCTGCAACAAATTTAAGATCCACATACTCACAACGTTCTGTTTTATTTTAATGAAAGTGGGTTTAAGATTAAAGATATGGTTTTGGTGTCTAAAGCATGTTCGGGCAATTTCTTTAAGGCAAGAGCTTATTTCTTTTAAAATTAAACAGCTTGCTAATAAAGTTAAATATGGAAGGAAGAAGTAAATATGTAGCATCACATTTTTATTCAAACACTGCTTCATGATTCTGAGGCAGAAAATGTGCATCTTTTTGAAATAATGACATTTCTTTAGGCCGTTAGCTCTTTTCTGGGCTTATTTTATGAGAAACGTACTCGTAAGTCATAGTATTTATTTGTCACTGTTTCGTCAAAATAAAGATGTGGGATTTCATTGGGCTGTTAAAACTTTGTGCTTAAGTGTTGAACCTATAAAATCCTCTCATCAGCAGAGGAGCAGCCGTGACCTCTGACCTCTGAGCTATAAAACCAGTCTGTCTCCTGCAGATGTTGTGCCCTCATTTGTTGAGCTTTTATATCTCTCTCTCTCACTCTGCTGACTTGCTGTTCCTCTCAACACGAAGGCCCTGAACATCTGCGGATGTCATTTAAGTGTGATTACTACCAGCAGCCATTCTTGAAGATTCATGTCATCGTTCCGAACTAAAGGATTAGATGTTTAAATGCATCTTTGAAACTTAGCGTGTCTGAAGGAGGATTTCAAAAATGACGATTCTCTCCAAGTCTGTGCAAAAATGACGAGATGATTGAGGACAGCTGTGGTCTGGTGGAGATGTTACGCTAGGGATGTGATAAAGAGTTGGTCGTGTTGATGTCATGTTTGATATGGACTTGTTTCTGCTCGATTATGAAAGTGCAGCTGTGTTCAGCACGTGATGTCGATATATTTACATCAGACACCTCACCAGAACCGTATGCACGCGTAAGATAATCCTCCCCCTGTCTCTGTAGTTCACCGTAACAGAGCGGTGTTGTTTTCACGGGGGTGTGCTGGATTCTTTTACGGATGTCATGGGTTAGCGGGCCACTGTGACACCATTTTTTTCACAGGGGAGCTAAAACTTAAACACACAAACGCATGTCATGCTTCTACCACCTTTTACGGCCCGACTTTGCATCACCCCAGTTGCATAGCGTTTAACAGTAGTGTGATTGTAACTAAATTTAGATCTGAAGGTGGAAAAATGTAGGTAAACATTTCAGGTTTGGCATTTTGTTGCCCACAAAGTTGTTAAAGCTCATTTGTAATGTGAATTAAAGGCGCATGCACACACAGAAACACACGCAACAGGCAGACTTGACGTTTATCTCTGTGTCACTTGAATGAAAGTTGACCTTGAAGTCACGCTGAGCAGTAACCTGTTTCCGTCAGATGTCAATCAGAGCCTCTGTGTCACCCACCTCCTAAAACATCTTTGGTGCATCTGTTTTTCTTCCCTTTATCGGTTCTTTCTTGTTTTGTGTTTTCCGTGTGTCTTCTCTTTTTTCCGCTACATACGGTAGTCGATAGAAAAACTGTTTTCATGACAACAAGGACAGGCTGAGGGGAAGATGGAGCAGATGGAGAAAGTGATAAGCCCTTCTCATGCAACGATCGCGCTATATTGCTGCAGAGAACGTCCGAGTTAAGCCGCCACCGCTTTCAAACCAAACGGTATCGTTGGTAGGAGTTCAATTGTGCCAGCTTGTTTTTACACAAAGAGGCCAATTTTGCTCCGTGAGCGTGGGAGTATATTGCCATCTCATTTTTGTTTGCACTCAGATTACACTGTTACTTGAATAAATCGCCGGTTTGACTCAATCGCATTGCGCTCCGGCTTCTTTTATACACAAGTTCTGCTCCTGGATTTTAGTTTTTTTGTCATTTGACTTTTGTAAAAACAAACGTATCAGAATTACAAGCTAATAGAGGGCCAGATATGATGCTGAGATTACTTCTTCCTTGTTCGGACACTCTTTTTCGCTCTCAGCATCACCCTCCTGTTCGTGGATAACTCACCTGAGCAGATGGATACCAAGATGGATTCTCCAAACAATGAGCCCATTGATGCCTGATGTCGCATATTTCATACATACTTTTCTGAGACCTCTGCACCACCTGCAGAATCAAAACAATGAAGTGAAAATCTACTTGAAACAGGTGAAAATTGTTGTTTTTTCCAGTGATGAGTCTTGTTTTTTTACTAAAATGAGACATTTTCACTAGAAATAAGGCAAATATTCTTGTTAAGATTTTGAATTTTTGCAGTGATCCATTTTACTTATCCTGTGAAGGACAGAGTCATATTGATAAGTTCAGAAAAGTGTTTTTTATTGTTGTGTTTTGATGTATTTGATGTAAGCCCAGTGGATATTTAAAGCTTACAGAAGGCTGCATTTAACTGCTGCTATGTCATTCCTGCAGTATTTCTGCAGGTGTTTTGGTCAGTGCTATTATTTGTAATATATTATATTATTTGTAATCAGCACAAATTATCTGTCCCCATATGATAAAATCCACCATCCCCCCTGATTATTATTTACAACTCGAGTACTGGATATAATGTATTCATAGAGGTACAAAATGTGAATAAGAACTTGGCAAAATTGGGATGGTTTACAATTTAAATAAAAAATAAATACTTTAAATTTAAAAAGATATGTAATATCTATCATTTCGTATATCAGACATCAAGGGGTTAAGAACATACACATGTCCTCGTGGTTTTGTTTGGAGGTGAACCTGCATTATAGATCAGATTCAGGATGGCCGACCGCTTACTGATGACATATTTGTTTACTTCTCTTTTGAGATGGCTGTTGTGAGGATTTTATCGATACTGACACCAAACCTGCAATACAATCTTTAATACTCTCATTGATACTCATCTTCCCTCGCCTGTTGATGGAGGCTGTGCTGCTCTTGGGTGTCCATCGCTGCGGCTGAAGCTGTGGTTGCAGCTTGACTGGCGTTTCCTGTGAGGTCATTAATCATTTTTTTATTGTTTTGAAATGAAGAGTCACTCAGTGTTGTCAGTTTATAACTAAAGAATCATTTTTATAACCTTAGGAGGTTACTGGAGCAGATAAATGCTTGATGTTGATTCTGTGATTTATTTGAAGGTGTTTTATGATCTTGTTGATGTTGCTGCCTTTGCGCACCACTGCACTTTGGCACGTGTTGCGTTTAACCTCACCTCAGTAAACTCGGCGGACAGATAGAAGACGCACACTGGACGTCAGTCCCGCTACGCCATCATTCAAAGGTGATAGAAAAGAAGCACTATTTTTTTTAACCCTTGTGCTGTCTTCGGGTCAAGGAAGGAGGAAAAGAAGAAGGGAGAAAAGAAGGAAGGAAGGAAGGAAGGAAGGAAGGAAGGAAGGAAGGAAGGAAGGAAGGAAGGAAGGAAGGAAGGAAGGAAGGAAGGAAGGAAGGAAGGAAGGAAGGAAGGAAGGAAGGAAGGAAGGAAGGAAGGAAGGAAGGAAGGAAGGGAGGGAGAGAAAAGAAGGAAGGGATGGAGAAAAGAAGGAAGGAAGGGAGAAAGGAAGGGAGGGAGGGAGGGAGAAATGAAGGAAGGGAGGGAGAAAAGAAGGAAGGAAGGAAGGAAGGAAGGAAGGAAGGAAGGAAGGAAGAAAAGAAGGAAGGAAGGGAGGAAGGAAGGAAGGAAGGGAGAAAAGAAGGAAGGAAGGGAGGAAGAAGGAAGGAAGGAAGGGAGAAAAGAAGGAAGGAAGGAAGGAAAGAGGAAAGGAGAAGGAAGGAGAGAGCAAGAAGGAAGAAGGGAGGGAGGGAGGAAAGGAGAAAAGAAGGAAGGAAGGAAGGAAGGAAGGAAGGAAGGAAGGAAGGAAGGAAGGAAGGAAGGAAGGAAGGAAGGAAGGAAGGAAGGAAGGAAGGAAGGAAGGAAGGAAGGAAGGAAGGAAGGAAGGAAGGAAGGAAGGAAGGAAGGAAGGAGAGAGCAGGAGGAAAGAAGGAAGGAGAATTAGGTCATTTTGACCCGAAGACAGTACAAGGGTTAACTGAACGGTGTACAAACATTGTAAATACTGTTAACACTGTTTATTTTAGATATTTTTTTTATCTTTAACTTACTTTATCGATATTCTGGTGCCGACCCAGTTATGTACCGGTACAAAAAACTACCGGTTCTCCGTACCCATCCCTGGTTACCGCCATGACATTGATCTGTGCCAGATCCAAAGAGACTGAGTTTTTTTTTTAATCTTTTTATTTTTATAATCTATGTTAAAGTTTGTCTAAAATATGGCATGTGATTAATTTAAATGTACAAGTGGCACGTTTCCACTCGTTCCAACTTTAGAGAAATTACGATCCCCCTAACCGTTACGGCTGAAATCCATAATTCATGCCGCAACATAACCTGGATTATATTTCCAACACCACATGGTTTTAATCATGTCGGGTTCAGACTGGTGCTGCTGTTAGGTGGACGTGTTATGTTTCCATCATGTTAGCCGGGCGCTTTTGTCGTCAGTATTTTTTCAGCATGTCTAATCACAGACATGCAGATAATAGAAATGAATAGTTCCAGTATGTCAGCTGAACTAAATCATCATAATTAATTAGATTACGTAAAATAAAACTTGCATACGACAGAAAGCATTTTTTTAAGAACAGGATTGTCATCTGCTGAAATGAGCCGACCTGCAACCGTAAAACTCGAAAGATCCAGGAGCTGATTATCACGAGTGCACGGCAGAAACCTGATTGCAAGAACAACATATTTGCACCATATTTGCATGGAAGCGTGGAGTGAAATATCTCTGCATGAACTGGGGAAAATAGCTTTCTTTTGATTCACATTCATGCCTGTGAGCCTTTCTGAGGGATCTCTCCACATGTGATCATTTCTGTTGTTGGCTCAGTGACGCTTCATCTTCGACCTCCCATTCTGCTCAAAAGCTGTAGACATTTTATGAACAAGACTGTTTCAAATTATTAATGTGTTCCCATGTGCTCTGGAGCATGTTTGTTTTGGTAAAGGAGGGCAGGCTTAATTAGAGCTGTGGATGCTCCAGATAAAGGAGATGGCAGCAGCTACGTGGGAAGCTCACTCTCCGTTTCTCCATCCTCTGTCCTCTTCTTCCCCCTCTTTCTCTTTCTTTTGCACTCTTTCTCTCCAGCAGCATTTCTCCTCGTCTCATCTTCCTCTCTTTTTCACGTCATGTTTTCTCAAAGTCCCTGCCTTGATGTCTCTCAATGCCCCCCACTCCCTGCTCCCTCTCTCTCTCTCTCCTTCCTCTTTCTCACCCCTCTCTTGCAGTGTCCCCCCTATTCTCCTCTCTCCCTCTCTCTCTCTCTCTGTCTGGGGTTTTCTCTGTAAGTACAGCAGCAGGTTTTGCTGTTGGAGAAGCGGCTAGCTAACTATGATGCTGGGGAAAGACTATATGCTGGCCATTGTGATTGTCAATTATGAGGGTAGGTGCATTTTGCCTCGGGGGTCGGCTGGAAACTACACAGTTGCATTAGTTTAGAGCGCCGTCCAAGAGTGTGCATGTGCAGAATTTAAGCATGTGTGTGTCTGTGTGTGACTCCTCCAGTGTGAGTTACTTTATCTCTGTAATGATTTTGTCCGCTAAAGGAATTTGTGGTCTGTGGTTGAAAAAGTGTTGTCATTTGCAGTGGGGACCGTGTGTGTGTGTGTGTGTGTGTGTGTGTGTGTGTGTGTGTGTGTGTGTGTGTGTGTGTGTGTGTGTGTGTGTGTGTGTGTGTGTGTGTGTGTGTGTGTGTGTGTGTGTGTGTGTGTTTACGCCGCTCTCCCCTCCCCCTCTGCTCAACTGTGTTCTGGCGTGGAGCTGCATGCTAACGGAGGCTGTCACACTCCAACCGCTACGTAGATCCCATGTAGCGCTCTGGACGAGTGCACGAGTGTGCCGATGCTCAGTCTTTCAAAGCGTAGAATGACGCCGCTCATGCCTCGTCATTTAGATGCCAAACGATGCCAGTCAGAGCATCTACACGGCCACAGCTTCCCTCTCTCCTCCTCTGCCAGCGTGTTGTTTTTTTTCACGTATGCACATGCTTTAATCGGCTCTGGTACTCCTCACGTACGGGCATCCATTCTGAGTCACCGTCTTTTCCTCTTTCTCACAGCACACGCCGACACTCGGCTTCCCGTGTCTTGTAGCTTCATTTGCTTTGACCTATATATTCATTTTTTTTCTGATAAAAGACTCCCAGAAGGCAGAGCTTCACAGCTCCTTGCTCTTTTGCACAGTTTCTCAGATGTCTCAAGAATGCTCGCATTTTTTCTCTTTAGTTTTTTACATTTGTGATTTGGGTTTCCTTGGATACCGTGGACTGAGTCATCTGTGTGCATGCGTGTGTCTCAAGTCCATCTCAATCTGGGCCGGCCTGCTTGTTACGACATGTGGCCTGCTGTCGTGGCAACAGGCATGTTTCATCAGCATGGTCAGCAGTTCAAGAACTATTTTGCGAATAGAGCACCAGCTGACTGGCCCCCCTCGGGGTTTTTCTGCCACCTTTTATGAGCTCCTGCAACTCTGGACACAGGCTGGCGTCATCTTACCGTCTCTGCCACGACACGAGCTTCATAATCACAAAGATCTCCATCAATAGTTGTATGATTGTGTCAGCTTGAGCTGGCTAGACTGTCAGGAACCTGCAGTCTTCAGATGAGATGATGTGGTTGCTCATTTTTTCCTGCTTCAATGTTTTTCTCTATACCATTTCTATTTCTAAGCAAGAAGCCCTCCGGAAAGGTCCCTTTAAAAAAAAATGGGATAATCTTGTTGGTGGCGTCATCCCGTACCATTGATCATTCAGCCTTGTTTGGATTGTCTTGAGTTTGAGTTTATAGTTTATTTACAAATAATTACAAAACACAAATACAGATAATAATCAATCAATTGAGGTTTGTAAAATGGGACTACCCAGAAGTTACTGTAGCTTATGAATAGGGACCCAGTCACACAGCAAAACAACTATAAATTACACATATAATACATATGTATAATAACCTTATAACCTAAAAAAGAAAAAACACACAATAAAACCCTGAGACCTCCTCAGATTTCCTAGATACAAAGATATTCTTATAAAAATAATACATTAGGTAATGGTACATAAACAATTTAATAAGAGCTGGTATAGCTCACCAATACCTTGTTAATTGTCAACAAGGTATTGGCTTTTGACCTGTGAGCTGAATAAACAACATCGAGTCTATTTAAACGGCACGAACGGCAGATTTGTTTTGACTTTAGACTAATAAAATTGCAAAGCCAGCAGAGAAATAAGCTTTCTTTTATGCAGTGATCTCGGGCTTTTAGATTCTACTTGGCCTTGGTTTTTGGTACTACTGTTGCGTTTCCATTAGCAGGGGTCCAGGGTGAAACCCAGAGTCTGGAATTGCAACTGGACCAACCTCCTCTTCGGTTCTTTCGGCCGTTGCGTCTCCATTTACAGTGACGGAGCTTCACTTACAAACTAACTACGTCTCCACACGCCTGGTGCCCCTGGTGGCGGTAGTGCCAAGTGTTAATTAATACAAGATGATGATGTTGATGCTGGTAAAATAGAAGGGGAAAAAAACTGAAGCAAGTGGATCAATATTGAAGGAGCTGGAATCGTTGCTGAGTTTTGGTGTTACACAATAAACGAGAACAGCCTCGTCTCGCCCCAGTCCTAAAAGACCCCAAAAATTCCTGTTGCTGAGCTATTTTTGATGATGGAAACATGCATCTTTGATTTAGGACCCCCTTAAACTACCATGGACCCCAACAAATTAATTATTTCTAATAATCTGTGCTAAAACTGTACCAGGAAATTTTTCTTAGTTCTTTTTTTTTTTTGCCTGGGATTTCTTTGCCCTCATAATATTTCTTAAACAGTTTCATAGTTCAAAGCTTCATACTTAAACATTTGTGTGTGCATGTGTGTGTGTGTGTGTGTGTGTGTGTGTGTGTCTGAGTGTAAACAAACGTGTCAGCGAGTTCTTCTGGCCTCCGGACGTGGAGACACGGCCTGTTAGAAGCGACAGCTGCAGCAGATGCTGATAATCCTGTACAGCTGTTGCTTTTGTCCCGTGTTGGTTACTTTTCATTTAACAGAGACTCGGTGAGATTACGTGGAATAATAATCTTGATCAATGGGGTTTTCTTTCTCTTAGGTAAGTCAGGCTTCATTGTGTCGGACCAGTGGGGACAGACTGGGAATGTGAGGAAAGGGGGCATAGGAAGGATATTTGTCCACCTGGAACTGCTCCCTGTGGAGCAGAGATTTACCGTGTGTGCTAACCTCTTGCCATCTTACCCCCCATATATATCTTTATAAATATAAATATGTAGGTCTTTCACTTTTGACCTTTTTTCAGTTTAAAAGTAAATCATTTTAATATCTTTTGTCAATTCCCCCCCAGATATTTGGAGCGAGCAGTCTTTCCAGACTGACCCGGACCTGCCTCCGGGATGGAAGAAGATCACAGACATGGCCGGTATCTACTACTGGCACATTCCCACCGGTACCACCCAGTGGGAGCGCCCTGCCACCCGTCCACCTCTCTCTGAACAGACGGAGCCGCCGGCCCTGGTGGTGTCGACACCACGCAAACACTCGCTGGGCTCACTCAGCCCCTCGCCCACTCCTGACCATGAGGTGAGAGACGGACAAGCATTCAGAGAACTGGAACACACTTGTGACGTGATGTTTGTTGATAACACAACAAATTAGTTATACCACAACTGAGTTCACTTTTCCTAAATCTATAATTATTTTACCTCTTTTCTTATCATTTTATTTGTTATTTATTTTGGTCAAACGCCACAGCAGACATGATCAATAAACTTCAAATAGTACAAAATAGAGCAGCTCGCATTGTCCTTGGTTGTGATTTCAGAACAAGTGTATTTAAAATGCATAGAAATCTCAGCTGGTTAATGGTAAGTGAAAGATTACTTTATTCGTTATTAATATTTATAAGAAATGTATCCATATCCAAAACCCCGCAAGTTCTACACAGAAAACTATGTTACAGTTCAGAAAATCACAGCTATAGCACGAGACGCTGCCAGAGGTCATTTTTCACTGCCAAAAACAAAGACAAACTATAGTAAGAGAACGGTGATGTACAGAGCTATGTATGAATGGAACTTATGAATGGAACTTCCCAAACACTTTGAGCGAACTACTAGCATAAAAGAATTCAAATTATTAGTAAAGAAACATCTCTTAAATAAATACATATAAAACTTATTTATTATTATTAAAAGGTTATTGGTTTACTAAAAATGGTCATGGGTTCAAGTTAAGATAAGTGATTATAACTTAAACGCATTGTAGATGACTATACATTGTTTGAATTGGTTGATGCTATTTAAAGAAGGTATGATTTTTGTATTGTAAATGCATTACATCTAAATGTTTCAGAAGGACTGTAACCTTAATGTGAGTGTCAAAAGGAGCACTGGTCTTATGTGACAGAAATCTTTTGTAGTAGAATTTCCTTTTTTTTTCTCCTTTTTTTCTTGTTTATGTTTCTTTTCTTATTCTTCTACTACCTCTTTAGGTTTGTAATTGTAAGGTAAGGTAATTTAATGGCACTATCACGTGCTGTAACAATGCACCTTCCAACAATGATCATGTCTGCCTCATTCTGCTGCACCTTTCACTTTAAAAAAATTGTACATATGTTATTTAGAACCTACCTCATACTGCTGCACCTTTCGGATTTTTTATTGTATATGTGTTAATAAGTGCCACATTTGTCTATTTAGTGCTTGCTATTTTTTAAGTCTGGGTACAGTGAGCGAAATTACCGGAGTCAAATTCCTTGTCGGGCAATGTTCATTGTGTGTGCCATTTTAAGAATGAGATGTACCTGCTGTACTCTACTGCCCTTACTTTTTAACAACTTGTGCTTTTTATTATTTTACCTCTTTTCTTATCATTTTTTTTCATTGTATTTGTTATTTACTGTTTAATTGTGTCTTGCCGCTTTTAATGTTGATGTAAAGCACTCTGAATTACCTTGTGTTGAATTGTGCTATACAAATAAACTTGCCTTGCCTTAACTGCAGCACTTTTGTGTGTGTCCTGCATGTAGTCGTGTCAGGCCGAAGTTTTCTTCATGGGATCGACTCGTTCGGGCAGCACCACCTCTGACAGTTCAGTCGAGCCCCTCGCCGCTCACGAGCCCATCCTCCCCACGTGTGGATTTGTCAACAGCTGCTACTTTGTAAGTTTCAACACTCCTTTTTGCATTTCGTTGTTTTTGTCCCCATTTAATTAGAGTTCCACATGGTTATTACAGAGAATACGATGTAATGGCCTTTTATGTTTCTGTAGTCTTGATTGAGATTCGTGGATGATTTGTGGGAATATACATCAAGATGTAAAGCGAGTCATGCAGATAATAGGACCATCAATACTCCAGTTAAGCTGCAGGACAAGACAATGCAGGAACACCGAGCCATTGAGTCAGTCAATGACGTGGAGAGATGGATTGAAGTGAGGAGGACACAGCAGATTGATGGGATCAGCAATGTGTAGATAAGATATTGATCCATTAAGAATGGACTGACGTTGACGGCCGAACGCCCCGGGATGAGATCCTGGGATCGTCTGTCTGTCACCACTGACCTCCCGACGACCAGATCCTCTGCCACAAACACAAAAGCCAAGATGGCAAACAGATGCAAGACATGAATCCTTTTAACACCTTTCCTCTCCTCTATTCCCTCTTCAGCCTCGTTCCACGTCCCTCCAGGGGTTACCAGATCAAGAATGTCGCTCTCATCATCACGAAGATGAAGACAAGGTAGGAAATTCCTTTTGCATGTGGTTCCATTTACTTTATTTACTTTATATTTAAGAGAAAACTGCAGGTGTTTATGGTTCTGGTGTATTCCTGCACATGTCTGGTTGGATCATAGACAGCATCGCTAGGAAGAATATGGGCAGTGATCAAAGTTGTGCATGTCGCTTTAACACAGTTGCCATTTACCTTTACACTTTAATTAGATTAGTATCTTTTATCATTTCTGTAATCTTAACAACTGTAACTTTGGGCATCAAAATTAACCTTTTGTTGCTGTGAGAATAATAGACAAGTTCTTATATGGGCATCAGGAGGGTGTGTGTTTAAAGGTCACATTTTCCAGCTTTACAGCTTTTTTTTTTTGTCTTTTTATGTGTTGTCTAGTCAAACTTATGATTCAATTTACATCTACATTTTTTTTTGGAACACAAGTAGCAATAATTGTGCGGAACTCACAAAATGGGCTTTTTTTCTGTCCGTTTTGTATATAAAAATGACATAAATCAACATTGAACTCTGACATGTTTTATCAACAATACATAGGACGTTTAAGTCTAAACAATTTGTATCCGATTGTGAAAAATTCGGGCCACTTTTTCCTCAGGTTTGTCAGACCTTTTATCAGACTGCCTGAGTTGTGCTTAAAGGAAACATATAAGATGCGCTTTTTCCTCTGACCTCTATGTTGCTCTGAGTTGTAAAGGTCAAACATCTGCATCTGCATCACTGCTGCAGTAAAAATCAGGAACGGCAGGAAAACTGTCACGGTCTCAGTGATCGTAACTGTGTTTCTGCATGAATCAGCTGATTCTCGGGCTTATTGGGAGCAAAGCGATGGGATCAAACATGTTCTTGGCCTCCAGTTTAAATTCAGAGTTGTTTATTCTGGTTTGCTCCTTATTGCAGCACCCTGTGAGTGTGGAGTGAGCTAGTTAGTTAACAACCCTGTTTTGTCTTTCTTCCCTTGCCTTACCCCCCCCCTCCATCTGTGACTCCCAACTCTCCACCCAACACTATCTCTGTGTGTTTTAACATCCGTACATAGAAGCAGGTGTGGAGTGAGTTTGGCGGAAAAATTGATAGTGAGGTGTGGAAGGCAAGTATGATGCGCTCGGTGTCAGCGAGTCTTGTTCTCGGCCTAACCTCGAACACTCTTCAGCGTTTGCATTTATAATGTGCTAGATTTCACTGCCTGAGCAGAAGCATGCGTGGCTGATGCTTCATGAACAACATTATTGCATCGATTTGAGCACTTTCAGATGCTGATATGTGTAGATATAATAAATATGACTGGCTGCGGCACATTTAACATTTAATGGGGTCACCTCTTTCTTCACTTCATCATATTTCCATCCTTTTTCCACACGGACCTGGATGTTTTTGCACACACAACTGTGTATGTGTGTGTGTGTGTATCTTTCCTTTTCTTTTTCTCTCTCTCTCGATGTAGCATGCCTCATTATACATAACACACCTCCGCCATCTCTTCATCCGTCAAGGACATCCTGCCCACACATGGATGCATGTCGGCACAAACCTTTGAGCATCAAAATATTTACAGTGGTTTTGTTGTTGTTTTTTTGCAAAGCTTGTGTCATCTGGCCCTCGTCCCAAAAAGCTTGTCACCCATGAATTTGTTGTACAAATATCATTGATTTATGTGGTTATTTATGGACATTTACAGGACTGTCTCAGAAAATTTGAATAAAAGTCCTTTATATTCTGTAATACAATTTAAAAAAAAAAAAAAAAAAAAAAAAAAAAAAAAAAAAAAAAAAAATGTCATACATTCTGGATTCATTACAAATCAACTGAAATATTGCAAGCCTTTTATTATTTTAATATTGCTGATCATGGCTTACAGTTTAAGATTAAGATTCCCAGAATATTCTAATTTTTTGAGATATATCTTAAGCTGTAAGCCATGATCAGCAATATTAAAATAATAGAAGGCTTGCAATATTTCAGTTGATTTGTAATGAATCCAGAATGTATGACATTTTTGCATTACAGAAAATAAAGGACTTTATCACAATATTCTAATTTTCTGAGACAGTCCTGTATGTGGTTATTTATGGACATTTATGTTAAGGTGGCAGACCAGGACAACTGTGACTTTATTTCAGGTCCCGTGTGCGATGGGGGTTTAAAGGTTGTTGTTTATATTAGAGTACATTTTTTTTCACCTTAATAATGGTGCTTGTGTGCTTCAGGACCTGCAGGCGGCCACAGTGAACCCTGATCCAAGCCTGAAGGAGTTTGAAGGGGCCACACTTCGCTACGCATCGCTCAAGTTAAGGTAAAACACACAAAAATGTCTTTCTAGTCTTTTTACATCTTAATTAGCATGTTGATGTATTTTTATACTTTACTACGGCTGCAGTTAAGTCATGTCCCGTTGGCAGTAGCATTATGTTTGGCTTCACCTCATTGAGGGCTACACGCGGAACCGTTACGTCCAGTAACCACTACTCCTTTCCACGAAGAAGTCTGTAAAACCCAACATGAAAAGCATGGCCTTGCACTGTATTCTACAGGCTGGTGTGGAAAACACAGTTTTGATCATATCAATCATTTGATAAGTGGACCTAGTATTTTCAGTCCAGTTTACTTTCACTCACCCGCAGTCGTGCTTCAACTCATTTCAGCGGTTACCTCGTGTATTTCACTGGCAATTTTTTACCTTCTTCACCCGTGAAAACAAAGCTTTGAATATTTGTTGTAGTTTGCAGCCAAAGCTCCAGAGGTTTTAGTTTTAGAGGATAGTTAATTCTGCACGTGTGGTCAGCGGGCATCAGGGATACCACATGTCTCAGCAGGGAAATACAATCGATAGCCAGTCTTAATTTCATTGTACTTGTGAATAATTATAATAAAGTCTACTCTGGTTATGATTACTCTTACAGTTATATACATATTCTATATGCCAACCTTTTTGCTTTTGTTTTTGCAGGAACCGCCCAGCCGTGGAAGAAAACGAGTCCAGCAGCGTCAACACTGACTCGGAGACAAAGGTAACATCTGACGGCTTCATGCCAAATTCTCAGATTTTTGTGTCCTTAGACTTTTATGCATTACATACATTTTTATGTGAGAGAGGATTAATTTAACCTTAAACCTGGATTATGTATCCAATCCTTCCTTTGAATAATTACTGGTATAAATCATTATTTTCAGCAGGTCATCTTTTCTTGGATGACGCTGAGCGACGTTGCCCCCTAGTGATGTAATACAACATTACAGATTTCTGATTCACATTAGTGCGATGATTATTGAGGCTTTAAAATCCTCCAAATCTCAAAATTCAGATGAGACATTCAAGCCTTTAAGGATCCATCCTCAGTAAAATGTAAAATTGAGTAAAATGCCAAGACCGTTTGCCAGGAAAATGTCAGCTCCAGTTATAAATGAAATTCTTATTCGACACCTCTATGCATTTTCATCACTTACCGTCTGAAACTATAGGAGTTTGCAGCAAATCTAAAACTGACTCCAAACATAGGTGGTGTTGCCACGGACGGCTGGCTCGGTTGGAGATTACAGTATAAACCCAACACTCGGCTCGATAACATTAAAATTCACAAGCGTAAAGGAAAGTGGCGTTTTGATGAATAGCAGACACGTACACGGTGGTGCGTTCTCTCTGGTCTGGTCTGGTAACACATCCATGTGGCAGGAAATAAACCGTTGCAGTGGAACGGCAAAAATGCACTGAAACGGCTGTTTTTTTTTTTTACCAAGTGAAGAAATAAGACCGGCAGGAATGTTTAGTTATTAAAGCAGGTTAACATATTTGCCCTCATTTGAAGACACGGAGTGCAAATGGGTTTTTTATTAGTTACTTGTTCACTGTCACCTCAGTTCGCCCCGGTTTCTGTGACCTATATAGTCTGGAGAGTACTTCTGAATGGACTCCTGAAATCAAATGAATAGTTGATGAGGGCAGATGGATGGCTCTGTTCTCTCTCCGTCTCCATCTTCCACCAGCTGTCCCCTCTACTTCTTTGTAAAGTTAACAGTAAATTATGTTTTTGTCAGTTCAAACCTTCAAATGTGTCATTTTAAGTAGGGCTGGGGATCGATTCAAATGTCAAGAATCCATTCGATTCCGATTCTTAAGATTCAGAATCGATTATCAAGATTTGATCCGATTCGATTCGATTCCGATATTGATTTGGGTTAGTGTTATTAAAACTGTTTTTTGAGTTGTTGCATGAATTATTTGACTGTAGTTCTGCAAAATATGAATACTAGTATTATTATTATATATCGAGATTCAACAGCAAGTATTGGCAGCTAATGATGCTGTAAGGACCAATCAGCTCCCAGAATGCTGATAGAACTGCTTTCAGAAACATCGTGGGTCAGAATTACCAAACACATCCAGGGAGGAAACAGAGACAGAGGAAATCGGTTTTAATTTTTCCCACATTCCGTTTTTATTTGTTCCATTTTCGGTCTATTTTGGTTTTTAATTTTTGAGAATTTGGTTTTTAGCATTTTTTGCAAATGTAACCCAAAGACAGTAATGACAGTAATGAAATATAGACAATTTATGCAATTATAACTGAACACTTTAATGTTTTCATACCTTTAAACATATTTAAAGGCAAAAACATGGCACCAGTTATTCTCCAAAAAAAGAACCAAAAGTTGTAATGTAATGATGAAAAAAAAAATACATAAATAAATAAAAGACAATTAAAAAAAAATCCCCCCCCCCCAAAAAGAAAATAAAAAAAAAAAATCGATCTTTAGACATATGAATCGATTTTTAGGAATTAATATGAGAATCGATTTAGAATTGGGAAATCGATTTTTTCAATACAGGCCTAATTTTAAGCAAAATTTCTCACTACATTTTAAACTTATTGGTAGAAAAATACATTGCGACCTTAGTAAATTGGATATAAAAGTTCCGTTGTTGGTGTTGTACAGTCTATGGTGACATGAAGTCATGGTTTACCTCCAACTATTGAATCTGTTAAGACGGTCTCTTCATTGAGTGTAAGTGCGTGTGTTTTTTCCCCCCCAGTGTTTTGCAGTGCGCTCTTTGGGGTGGGTGGAAATGGCTGAGGAAGACTTGGCTCCAGGAAAGAGCAGCGTTGCCGTCAACAACTGCATCCGACAACTGTCCTACTGTAAAAACGACATCCGAGACACGGTCGGCATCTGGGGAGAGGTGAGGAAGATGGATTAAAGGGAAAGGCTGGAAATGTTTAAGACGTTTGTAGTGAAGAGTTTGTCTTGATAAAGATAAAAGGCTACGTTAAAAGGATTATCATGAGAGGAAGAGGATTCAGTCCAGTTCTGTTCATTTCCATTCACAACAAGAATCACCTCGGTGCAGAGAAGGTAATCAGGTTTGGTTTTTAATATAATCCCATCCAATTAGAGTCAAATTATAATCATAGCGGGTTTAATATGAATCCTGTTAGTTCTACACCAGTTTTGTCCACTTTATTGTAATTATGGACATATAATGCCTATTCATAAAGAAACAGCTAAGGAATTAACAGGCTGCATCAAGTCTTCAGTTGAATCAAACTAAATTGATTCGTCGGTTCAGTCAAATCTTCAATCTTCCTCATGTGAGATCTTCCTGAATGGCGTTAAGAACGGCGTTGGCTCAACAATGAAGAGACCTCCAGCAGACCGCTATGAGCGAAGGAAAAGAAGGAAAGATGCAAAGTTAATTAGAGCAAAAAAATGTCCCAGAGAACGAGTTTGTTTCCAAAACATCATGAAGGTCCGTGGGAGCCTCAGGTCTTCAACATCATAACTAAACATGATGGAGTTTAAGAGTTTTATGTGTGAGGAGCATTTTAAACTCTTTTCTGGATTTAACAGAAAGCTAAAGCTGGGCAAATATGACCGCTGCCCTCATTAGAAATCTTCCTGCAGCGTTTTGGATCAGCTGGAGAATTTTAAGAGAACCTTCATTTTCAGGAAATGCATCTTTGAAGTAATTATCACATTTCTTTCCCTGCTCCACTGTAAGATTGGACTCAGAGGACATGTGCTGGTGAAGAATAACTCAAAGGTTTTTCACAGTCGCACTGGACACCAATGCTGTGGCGAAAAAAACACCAGAAATATGTGACGGATGGAGGGAGGGAAGCAGAGCAACGTTGGAAAGTCTCCTGTGGTTTTATGAAAAGAGAAGACACGGGAAAAGAGCTTCATTCTTCATTCAATACCTCCTAATCCACAACCGCCTCGTTTTGGGCTTTGATAAAATATTTAGAGGCCTTTCAAGTAGACATAAGCACTTTTAGTTGTACAAAAAGTAAGTTTTTCTGACCTGGCCAACCAGAAACGGCTGCAGGAACTAACGTTTGCACGCTGTCGTTGTGTGTTCAGGGGAAGGACATGTACCTGGTGCTGGAGAACAACATGTTGAACCTGGTCGACCCCATGGACCGCAGCGTGCTTCATTCTCAGCCAATTGCAAGTATCCGGGTCTGGGGCGTCGGCCGAGACAACGGCAGGTTAGTTTGTAGACACAACCGCTAAATATTCTCCCTTTCACTTTAAATCTGCACGTATGATGTGATGCAGAAAGTGTGTAAATGAGTCTAAATCACATTGATTCTCCGAAGAGCGCTTAAAAAGGTCACAACAAATGAGGACAAGCTGACAGGTTGTGTCCTGACAAGGAGATGACGGGAGGTGATTGATGATGAAGGGGGTGTTAATGCAAGGACAGGAACTGAAAGGGGAGGATGACAGAGAGAGAAAATGGCCTTTTAATGTGTTTCATGAGAAATCTCGTGCAGAAAAATCGTGGCAGTGAAGGTTAGGATAATCTCCAAATAATCAATGTTGCGGTACTCCCAGGTGACCATTAGAGGGAGCTGCATCGCTGCAAACACAACAAACACAGCGTAGGTTTTCCATCGCAGTGGGGACTGGAATGGTCCTTTAGTTGCTGTACGGTCCACACTGGGATGTGTGCACAAGCTTCTCTCAGGGGAGGAGATGAACCTTAAAGATTTAGAATTTGTAGAAATGCATTGCTTGTGTGCCGGTGGTACCTCCTCCTCCTCCACCTATGGATAGTTTACTCATAATCACGCAGGCTCGAGTGACAATTTACATTAAAACCTGAGATCAGCCTCTCAAGATTCAACAAATGCACGTTTTTTTCCTGCACTTGACCTGCCATTCTGCTATCTGCATACAGCAGGAGTGTCGGAGCGATGAAAATACCACAGCTGCAGCAAAGGGAGGAGTGGAGATGGTCAGAGGGAGGGGAGCAGAGGGGGCTTTTAGAAGGAGAGAGGGAGAAGGGGGGGTTAGGGAGCTGCCAGAGGGGGAGGTATGGTTAGTCCTCACTGGGTGTGGATCAGACAGGTTAAGGAGAGAGTGCAAGCATGCAGCATCACCAGGACCTGCTGCTGTAATTGTCTTGAGACACTCCCATTCAGAGGATTAACTCCCAAGATAGGAGAGCAGAGCGCCGTGAGTATACCTGCAGCTGTCGCTACAGCGTTTTTGATTTTATCATCAGAAAGTAGATGGAACCACAGATGGGAGGCCGGAGTCTTTATCTTTAGGAGGATAAATCAGACCAGATAGCTTTCTCTTCCTCTTCTGTTCAGTGTGCCTGTCACAGTTTTACAGAAACTCATCTGGAGTTAAACAGATATGTACATAAGCGTGCGTTGACTTGCTTGTTGCTCGGTGGTAAACTGTGGGAGCTTCGTGTTTCAAGGCTGACATGAAGTTGTATTTGTAGAAAAGGAAAAGTCTGCATTTTTAATGGCTAAAGTCTCCAAAGTCATGAATTTCTATCAGTTTTTATTCCTGTTGGAAATTGTCCTGCTAAAATTCCTTCCAGTGTGTCGTACGTAGGAAAGCAGAGCTGAGCCGTGGCCGCTGTGCACGTTGCTACTTTTTCTGTTCTGAATCACTTTAGTGGTTGTGTGATTGAACAAGATCAGCCGGGAGTCTCGCCACTCCGATTCACTCTCCGTCACACACTCTCCGTCACATTTGTGAAGGATTGTAGCTGCAACAAACACACGCACGCATGCACGCACGCACGCACGCACGCACGCACGCACACGCGCACGCACACATCACCACCAATGAATGTGCTATGAAACTCATTATCACTACAGAGATGAGATTCCCACAGCAACCTTGACATTTTCTGGGATGCTGGCGGGATGATGAGATTATACACAAAATAAGATGCCCCCCACCTCCTCCACGCTGCATCTTTTTCTTCTCTTTCCTATAACATGCATCTGACCTGATTTGGTGTTTTATAACACGTGGCAGACAGTTCAGATCGAATTTCATCTCCCGGTGTGTCACTTTTAGTATCTTTAGAATATTACAGTCTCTTCTCACTCTGTATTTCTTCTTGTGTGGGATTGAAACTTTCTTTTCTTGTTATATTTTAGACAAATGGAACACATTAGCAGCTCGTTAAAGCCGGTGGCAACCAAAATGTCACAACTGTCTGTTTAACCCTTCGCTCCTCATCTTTGTAACTTACTGAAATGGTTTCAGTTGTTTCATATTTCAGTTGAAAGTTAAGCATGTATTTGCTGGCATCTCTGCTGAGCTCTTTCCTACACCTCCTCATCACACATGCGCTAGATCAAACTGAAATGGTTGAGTTGGTGCGAAGGAGACACGAAGTGAAGTGAAGATGTCACTCAGGATTAATTATTCATGTGTGTGAGTGGGTCTTCCCTATTTCTGCCTATGATGGATTTTTTTTTCTTTTCCTCCACTAACTGTCCTCTCTTTCTGCCATGCCTCCCTGGATACAGAGAGAGGTAAATGCGTTCCTTCCACATATCAGCAATCGCCCTGCAGCATTTCTATATGATTTCTAGCATTTTTTTTTCTTTTATTGTTCAATTTCCTGAACGTCTCATTGTTCTCGTCTTCTAAGTGTTTTTTTTTATGTCCTCCATCCCTGAGAGAAATGTAGGAAATGAAGGTGACCTTCTGTCAGTGCATGCCTACAGGCTTTTGCTTTTTTAAGTATGCATGAAACACACACACACACACACACACACACACACACACACACACACACACACACACACACACACACACACACACGCAGATTGGAATATTTGTGAGGATTTTTTCCCCAGAGGGTTTGGACTCAGCAGTCAGGAATCATCCCCTCAGGCTTTCCTGTTGCACGCCATATTGCACGCACAATGTTTAGAATAAGTCTTTAGTGATCATGTTCTGTGCTGCTCTAGTTCAAATCATTGCAACTGTGTTTCTTCTTCAAATGTATACTTTATCTTCGCCCTTTTGAGCCCTTCTCTCTTCCTTCTTTTATTCTGCGATCCTTCTGCTCAGCAGAGTTAAACTGTTTTCAGCTCCAGTGGGCCCGGTGGGGGGGCGGGGGTGGGGGGTTGCTCTGTCCCGCTGCCACTATTCAACTCCGTCTTGCATCACTTTGCTATATTGATCCCGGGGTCCATCAACTGTGTTTTGCGTGTGTGTTTTTTCTTTTTTTAATCTTCATCACACAGTTAAAGGTCACTTCATCTCTCGTCTCTTCTGCAAACCAGCCAGCTTTAAAACCAGACACCATAAACGCGCCATAAATGCACATTATGTCATCGTTTGTCTTCAAGTGTCAACAAAACAAACCGTTTAATCATATTGTTTTTAATCAGTACTTTTTGTGTTTCCATCTATTTAGAGACTTTGCATACGTGGCACGGGATAAAAACACCAGGATCCTGAAATGTCATGTGTTTCGTTGTGACACCCCGGCCAAAGCCATCGCCACCAGCCTGCACGAGATCTGCTCCCGGGTGAGTCGCTGCAGCCTCGGGATGCTCCAGTTTTGTTTTAGGCAAAGAAAAAGATTAAGTGCCAGTTTATCTGAAGAAATAGTTTTCCCCATCACTAACCATCCACAATGCATTTTCCACAATGCCTGTGTAATGTACAATGTAGTGTTTAGACTCAATGATAGACTCTGTCATCTCATCCCCAATTATGCCCCCACTCATGAACACACCACAAGGGGAAAACAACTTTTAAAGGGAAAGAAAAGGAAACTGAATTGTACAAGTTTTAGTGTAACCTGCAAAGGTCCAAAAATTTGGAATGAGATTGATAGTGCTATAAAAGAGTCTGGATCTCTCTCACATTAAAAAAAAAAGACTAAAACAAAAATTGTTATTAAATTATGTCTCTTATTCAATTTTTTTGTACCAATACCTGATGTATTATTTTTATAAGAAGATATTTGTATCTAGGAAATCTGAGGAGGTTTCAGGGTTTTATTGTGTGTTTTTTCTTATTTACCGGTAGGTTATAAGGTTATTATACTGTATGTATATGTATTATATGTGTAATTTATAGTAGTTTTGCTGTGTGACTGGGCCCCTATTCATAAGCCACAGTAGCTTCTGGGGAGTCCCATTTTACAAACCTCAATTGATTGATTATTATCTGTATTTGTGTTTTTTGAATTATTTGTAAATAAACTCTAAACTAAACTTAACTAAAAACCAGGAGAGGTTCAGAGGAACAAAGCAGCAACAACAAAAGGAAGTGTAGGGGTAACGAAGCTCATCGTTTTACATCCAAAGTCATGTAAGTCCCTGGAAATACAACACCTGTCAAACGGGAACGACCATAAATGGTTTACTATTATCGTTTACACCTTTTACTCTTCTACACATGTTCTGCCTGAGAAAGGACACACTGACTTCAGACATTAAAACAAATGTATTCATGTTTTCAGCAGTTTAACCTTAAAGCATCTGCAGTCCTCTTTGTTTTCCTCTCAAAATCAGTAATCAGTAGCCTCTTCTGCTCTGCATGTGAACTTTTCTATGAATACAGATGAACCCTCGACTAAGTCGGAGGATCGGCACTCAGACCACGTTTATATTCCATCTCCTGTGGAGGAAGAAATAATAAATGTTCCTCTTCCCCCAACAAGACACATTTAAGTGCAAAAAAACGAGGAACTTTGAACACATTGGTTGTTTATAGAAACTTAGGATTTAGTGGCAATGTCAAATCTGAGCAGAATTGAATTTAGTTGACCGTTGCTGATGTGGTCCCGGCGGTTCAGGTCCTTCTCACTGAGTCATAATCGGTCTGAATTTGAGAGCAAAACTTCTAAAACATCAAGTCTGATTCAGGCTGGTCACAGTAGGATCAGTGAAATTCAAGCTGCCTCTGGCAGTTTGAAAATCTACCTCCTAGTTCTGGTATGCTCAGATTTATTGGACTGTTGCTGTTTCCATCACTTCCATTGGTTTTTTTCCCCTGAGAATCTCTGATTAGAGACATTAAACTGTGGTGGCCAAGAAACGCCACGCTTGCTTCTCTTCGTTTAGTTTCTCCCTGTGAGCTGAACTGCAGGAACTGCTTTTAGAGGTCTGTTTAGGGATGGGTAGCGTGACTTGGACCATTTGTAGGTATTTTGTGTGCGACTGTACTCCCCAGGTGTAATGAGTTAACAACATGACAGCGTCAGGGGTGAAGCTGTGCTTGGTTTCACTCAGCTCTTTTGTATAATGGTTTTCATCCCGCTCCCTCTCACATGCTCTTGCACTTTCACACATTCTTTTTTGGTCTTTGTTTCTTCACTCTCCTCCCCTGCGTCTCGTGTTTTTTTTTTTTGTTTTTTACACTTGAGTTCCTCATGTTTTCGGATCTGCTTTTGCCTCCTTCCTCGCTCCAGATAATGACGGAACGAAAGAATGCCAAAGCGATGGCAGGAGGCTCGCTCCAGGACAGGATGCAGGCAGGACTAGACCTCCCTTTACAAGGTAGGGTTCACACTTTTACCTCCTAAACTTGTGCATGCAAGACATTAAACCCCATATGCAGTCTGGATTCACTGTTAAATGGATAGGTATCGTTAAAGCACACATATATTTAAACAAATAACTCAATATGACGAATATTTTTCACTTTGACTGGTTTTCTAAGTTATCAAATGTATGATAAAATGCCAGCTCTTCCCATCGTTGCTCATTATTTCCCCTCCTGTTTGCTTGTTCCATCAAGTCATCTTAATATTAAGGTGCAAAGTATGTGTCAAGTTCATGTAACGAACCATAACATTTCACAGTGTAAGTCGCCACGAACGCCTGCTGAGGTTGTGTTGAATTCTCCCCAGCAGAGTTCCCCACACCAAAGACGGAGCTGGTGCAGAAGTTCCAGGTTCTCTACCTGGGGATGATGCCTGTGGCCAGACCAATAGGTTTGTAAAACACTAACACACATAAATGTACACAGTAAAGAGATAAAAGGAGTCATGCACTCCGAAAGATGTACACAATACAGGACTGTCTCCGAAAATTAGAATATTGTGATAAAGTCCTTTATTTTCTGTAATGCAAAAATGTCATACATTCTGGATTCATTACAAATCAACTGAAATATTGCAAGCCTTTTATTATTTTAATATTGCTGATCATGGCTTACAGCTTAAGAAAACTCAAATATCCTATCTCAAAAAATTAGAATATTCTGGGAATCTTAATCTTAAACTGTAAGCCATAATCAGCAATATTAAAATAATAAAAGGCTTGCAATATTTCAGTTGATTTGTAATGAATCCAGAATGTATGACATTTTTGCTTTTTTAATTGCATTACAGAAAATAAAGAACTTTATCACAATATTCTAATTTTCTGAGACAGTCCTGTATACTGAAGTATTCAGAAAGTCCTGGTGTTGAGAACCTCATAGATACATCACAGGAGTATTATGTTCAATCATATCTTTATACTTTGTTTGTTTTGGACTGTATTGAAAATAACTGAACTGCAATGAATTGTATTAAACTGGATTATAATTGGACTGGTTGTACTTGCTGTCAAAAAGTACAGAATAAGTGTTGATGTTGATCTTGAAATGATTTGAATAAGATTTATTTCTTTAAAGGTTTCTCTGTTCCAGGTATGGACATACTGAACGGAGCCATCGACAGTCTCATCGGTTCTTCCAACAAAGAGGACTGGACTCACGTGGCCCTGAATGTGGCGGACGCTACAGTCACCATCAGCAAAGAGGAGGTCAGACTAATTATCTGCCGCTGCTGAACTTTCCCGGCTCTTCTTACCCCTGCTGTTTTCTGTCTTATGCAGAAAAAAAAGATAAAAAGCATTGATAACAGCCTGAAAGATTTGTTATCAGTGAAATCGAACATGTTTTCATTAGCAAAGAAAACATTTTTCTGACAGCTGAGCTGCAGAGCTTTCACTCCGGTTCTTGTAATTAACAGATGGTCTGGGTTTCTCTCTCGCCCTCTTTGTTGCCAAATACTGCCTGAAAAACAGATGACAGATTATCCAAAGAAAGGATCCGTTTACACGCTCTGGCAGCAGCTCTGACTGATTTTTGTGCCTTCCCGTTGGGCTCTGCTCCCGAACCGAAGAGCTGAGCGAGTCTGCTGTGTGCTGAGATCAGTGTTCCCGTGAATTTAACCAAAACCTTCACGTCGATCCGTCTGTTCTTTCAACTCGCAGATATAGCAAGCCTGTATTAACTCTCTAAATGTTTTCATTCTCTACTTATGTGAGTAAGGGGTTTGAACGTCAATTATCTGGGACATCTACAGCCCAGAGGGCGAGCAGCTGATATGTTTTAGTCGCTCTTTCGTCACACTCAAAAGGGCTCCGTGGCTCATCGTTCCCAAAGGACACAAACATGCTAAGCTGTTAGGGCAGACTCCCAGGAACACTTGCGGAATCCAAACAAGGGTAAACAGTGTTGTACGGGGAAGACAAAAAGTTGCCCTGACTCCTCCCTCAGCCTGGGGCTGTTTTCACCATTTCCCTCCCTTTTAACTGGTTGTCAAAAGGTGTTTTTGGCTAAAAACGCCAATCAGCTCTCCTCCTCCTGTTCTTAGCCTGAACAGTTGTGTTACTGTGATTAGGGCCCGAGCACTTACAGTGCGAAGGCCCTATTGTATCTGGAAGAATTCTTTCTTCTGACGAAAGGAGGGCCTTTTTGCCCCCCTAAACGTGCCCCAAAAGTCACCAAATTTTGCACGCAAGCCAGGCCTGGCCAAAAATTTTATATTTAATGGTTTGCATTAATGGGCGTGGCAAAATGGCTCAACACCCCCCCTTAGAAATCTTTTTGTGCCTCAAGCCCCACAATACGGTTTGACGTACATGCACGAAAATCGGTACACACCTGTATCATGTCGCAACTTAAAGAAAAGTCTCTTGGCGCCATGGCCGAAACCGAACAGGAAGTCGGCCATTTTGAACATTTTGAATTAATCGCGTAATTTTGGCGCAATTTATGCCATTCCTTCGGCAGTTAATACGGCCCGAACCGTAACGTGCACCCAGGTGTGTTATACATCGAAATGTGCGTCTCCATCCTGCGACTACGCGCATTACTTTTCTCTTTCAAAAGTTTTACCGTGGCGACGCTAGACGCCAAAAAGCGCACCCCCCCTTCATCTGATTGGTCCATATCTGATAGTTCCCCAAAAGTCACCAAATTTTGCACGCAAGCCAGGCCTGGCGATAAATGGTCTGAATTAGTCCCGCCCCTTCTTCTGATTGGTTGTCCCTATTTTCTGCTATAACTTTTGAATGCTTTGACATAGGAAGTCGTGGGTGGTGTCATGTCTGGTATGCTTATGGGGGACGGTGGCCGTGAGTGCGAGGGCCCGTTCATCGCTGCTTGCAGCTTTAATTTGTATTTGTTGTTGTTTTGCTGTCCAGAAGACTTACCCATGCCCTCATGTCTCTGACCAGGATGAAGAGGAAGTGCTGGTGGAGTGCCGCGTTCGTTTCCTGTCCTTCATGGGAGTCGGGCGCGACGTGCACACGTTTGCCTTCATCATGGACGCCGGCGGGCATCGCTTTGACTGTCACGTGTTGTGGTGCGAGCCCAACGCCGGGAGCGTGTCTGAGGCCGTCCAGGCGGCTTGTATGGTGAGTCCAAACAGTTAAACAAAGCACAAAACTAAAACTAAAATACTGATAAAAGGATGCAGGTATAAAGTGTAAATGAAATTCAACTCGGAAGTCTCCACGGCAACCATGTGCATGTTTGGGATACGAAGCAGAGCAGCATCCTGACGTAGAAAGCTGTCCTCCGCGGGTGTTTATCTGCTGTTGCAGCTCACAGAAATGATTCAGGGGAGGAAACGGTGTCTTCTGGTCTTTGATTGTAGATAATGAATCTTTTGTTTCACGCTCCAGCACTTCAAAGCCTCGGTTCTGCAGGAATTCATGAATGCCAGCTTTTTCCAGCTGCTACTTTCTAGACCAACTCAGCACCGTAGAGAATTGGTTTAAAGGTTTAGTTTGTTTTAAAACAGAATTAAGATGATTTAAAGGCAATGTAAATGTTAATGTGTTTAATTCTGCAAACCTAAATGCTGAGTACATTTCTTTTCAGCCGCTTTTTCCTTTTTGTAAGGGGATCAAACCTCACTGATATTACATTTAATATTTATGGTTATGAAGCAATAAATATTGGTCCTCAGCAGCACTTAAAAAGGCCTATTTCCATTTTTAAAGTGTACAGAGATATTAAAAAGTCCTCAGAACATTTACACCAGATTAAGAATTGATCAACACTTTTTAAATCAGTTTTTTTTTTTTTCCACATTAGCCGTTTTCTTCGGCCACTTGGATGCACCACAGCAGATTACAGACAGAACCTGGTTCACATCTGTACTCTGGAAGAAAATATACCACACAGAGAACAAAATGATTTATGACAGCTCTGCCATCTCGCCTTTTTCCCTCTGGCCCATTCTCTCTTTTATTTTTAGTGTTTTTAAGTTAAAATATTCCATTCAAGAGAAGCTGCTGAAGGTGAAAATCCATTCTTTAAACCAGATGAAACAATTCAGGAACCATCCATCCATCCATCCATCCATCCATCCATCCATCCATCCATCCATCCATCCATCCATCCATCCATCCATCCATCCATCCATCCATCCATCCATCCATCCATCCATCCATCCATCCTGGAGCCTATCCTATGGGCTCAAATTAAAGCCATAAATATTTTGTATCTGTAAATAAACTTTGTACTTGTAAAAATATTTTGTGCATGTGCAAAAAATATTTGTACTTGTAGAAATATTTTGCACAAAAAAACATGCACAAAATATTTCTACAAGTACAAATATTTTTGGCACATGCATAAAATATTTCTACAAGTACAAATATTTTTTGCACATGCACAAAATATTTCTACAAGTAAAAAGTTTATTTACAGATACAAAATATTTATGGCTTTAATTTGAGCCCATACTATCCTAGCTATTCATGATCTATTATAGCTGTTTTCTTTGCCTAAATGTAAAGTGGTTAAGATTTATTTACCATTTTTCATAAAGAAAAAAGATTTCAAACTGGTTCATTCAACTAGTATCCTCTCTGTAACATGCAACAGTTTGTTTTGGTTGCATGGTTATATTGGCAGTAATTACAAAATACCATCTGTAGCGTTTCTGCCGTGATGCAGCCCCTTCAGTGGAGGTTGCAGACGTCGCTCTGCTCCTTTCTGCTGCGTGACTTACGAGATTAGTCGACTGCAGGCCGGGCTATTGATCACACATCTGAGCTCTGGATATATGGTCACACATGCATACGCATGCACACGCACACACACACACACACACACTCAAACTGATTGACAGTGACAAGAATCATCAGTCATTACTATTGATCACAGCCAGCAGCCGACAGTCCCGCTTGATTCTCTCTCTGTTTCAATCTCTCTCTCTCTCTCTCTCTCTCTCACGCACACACAGTTGTACTCCGTGGTTGTAACTCTATGTTATTAACAATATATCCTCGCTCTGCCATCCCTCCTTCCCTCCCTCTTGCTCTCTCTCCCTCACAGCTCCGGTATCAGAAGTGTTTGGTGGCCCGACCGCTCTCCCAGAAGGCCTGCGGCTCGTCGCCTCCCGGAGACTCCGTGTCTCGCCGGGTCTCCACCAGCGTGAAGCGAGGCGTCCTGTCTCTCATCGACACCCTCAAACAGAAGAAACCTGTCACTGAGTTACCTCAGTAACCATGGCAAAAAAACCCTACCGGCTCACCGCCACGGTCCCTAGTTACCATGGTAACCCGTTGCGTCGCTGCCAAAAACCCCCATTAACATCACAGACCCCAGCAAACCATGGAAATGCGGCAAAAGCCCCCCAGAGTTCGGGAAAAGCTGTCACAAAATCCGTTTGATTTCGGGAGCAAATTGGAATTTCACCTCGAGAGTTTCACCTGCTCGCGAGCAGCAAATTCAGGTCTTGTCTCCTCCACCCAAACTCAGATGAATATACCAATTATCAAGAAGGAACAGCCATGAGGAACACCTGAATGATGGTCGTGAAGATGAAAGTGTATATAGAATCAACTCGCATCCCCCCCCACAGCACAGAGTGAGGAGATGGCGCCAAGAACTGAACTGAAGAAGTAGGAAATGTTCTTTAAGCACAGCAACGTGTGGCGAGAAAAAGCTCATTGCTGCCCAAAACTGCTGACCTCTCCATGCTCTCTGTGTTTTTTGTGTCCGTGCCCGTGCTGCCAGCATGACCTTTCACTCCAGGCCGCATTCATGACATTCACCTGGTTGTCTTGTTAGTCCGTAGGCGCTTCCTCCCCCCACTGGCCCTCCTTCTCATCGTCGTCAGTAAACTGTACCCGAAGGAAATGAGAGGAAGGAATAATAAAAGCCATCGTGTCTTGTTTTTTGCTTTATCAATAAGCAATGAGTGGAAGGAGAGGAAAGAAGCTGCTACCGAATGGAGAGATTTGTCAGTCTACACACCTTCTAACCTGCTCATCTGGTCTTGCATGAACTTTTGATCTAAATGTGAACTATTCTAAACAATATCAATACAGTTGCTGCTGCTTTCAGGGAGAAAAGGGGGGAGAAATCAGAAGTCACACTTATCGTTTATCCGGGTTATTTTTTTCTTTGTTTTTTCTCCTTGTTTCTCGACAGCTGTGTAAGAATCATCCCTTGATGGTTGGAAACGAGTGGTGACCTTTCACCAGAGGCATCCTTCATATCCTCCTGTTTACTTTACTTTATTTTTTCTTTCTTTTGCCATCCGCTTGAAAAATGACAATAGCCATAACTGTTGAAGGATGGTAGGCGTCGACCCTCTCCTCCCTGCTCGTGACCAGCGCTCGGCCGCTGCTTCAAACGCGGGAGACGTCGGCTTTGCTGCTGCTGCTCTTTGATACAAATGCTGGAGGAAATTTGACTGATTATTCCTTTAAATCCCACCTCAGAAAGTCATAAGGAACTTCATGCCCACTAATACAAGGGGATTGCCTGGAGGGAGAGAAGAATTGAGGAATGTGTTTTTATACCTGGGTATGGTTATTATTATTATTATTTTTTTTTTCCCTTAAATTTTAGAAAGAGAGGAAACGATTTTACTGTGAGCCTCCGTCGTTTCTGGGAGGAAAGCAAAGAGTTGCGTCGACTCAAACTAACAGGGCTTTCCTGGGCTGCTCCGTGTCTCCAGGGTTCTTCTCACTTGAATGCGCTTTCTCTGTACTCTTACTTGGAGTTTGTTTGTTCATCAGTGCCATGAAATCACTTGTTTTTATCTGTCGTGTCAAGTTTCTCACACAAATCTCAGTTCCAAACCACGAGCGCTGTGTTATTATCACAAATCTGACCAACTTGGATGTACAATAGAAACCTAAAGTCATGAACACAATTGCCCGTAATGTTACTGATAGTTGTGGAGGAAGCAGGTTGATGGTGAACCTCTGTTCAAACCCTCACCAGAATTCTCCTGACAAGCAGCAAATATAACCCTTGAAGCGGTGCCTACAGATGAAGCTGGTATATGGTGCATTTCCATTAGGGAGGGTCGGGGGTAAAACGTAGAACAGGAACGATGACGGGTTTGATGTCCTCCTTGGTCCTTTTTCTACGGTGGCCGAGACCCGCCATTGCTGAAAATTAAAGTAACGCTGCAAACAAAAAGAAACGCCGCTGCAAATAAAAGAAACGCTGCAAATATAAAGAAACCCCGCTGCAAATAAAATAAAAAAACGAATAAAAAAGCCACAATGGAAGTGAATTACCGGGGACTATTTTTGCCAATGCACCTGTGTTTTTATTACCTAATACATTAAAAATGACACGTAGCGATGTTGAACACTAACCTTTTCATTTATTTTCTTGTTCGTTGTTCTTCTTATTCCTCGCTCTTCTTATTTCTTCCTTTTCTGTTACGTCCTCTTCGTCTTCTTCTTCTCCTCTCACGTAAAAAACATCAAAAATAGTCCCCGGTAATTCACTTCCGTTGCGGCTTTTTTATTTGCGTCGTTTCTTTATATTTGCAGCAGCGTTTGTTTTTATTTGCAAAGCGTTTATTTTATTTGCAAAGCGTTTATTTTATTTGCAGCGACGTTTCTTTTTATTTGCAGCATTTCTTTAATTTTCAGCAATGGTGGGTCTCGGCCACCATACTTTTTCACGTTATTATCTCCCTTCACCAGTGACGGACCCGGTAGGATCCACTGACTAGCATGCTACTGCTCCGCACCACTTAGTGGCAGTGGTGCCACACTTTCACTGTTTGCACACCGCTAAAAAATAAGAAAAAGACAGCAAAGAAAGGGGGTGGGGGGATGGAGGAATGATGAGATCGGCATTGGAGGAGCAGAGGTTGCTTCCGTTTCAGTTTGCTGTCGGCATGCGCTGCAGTGGTGGCGTACTCGTATTCAAAGAGGACACTGAGACGTCTGTACAACAACGTATCCTTCCCCCGGCAGACCCAACCATCACCCATTGAACCTCATAAACCTGTTTGCTAAAGAGATCACCAGTTCTTGCCATCAGAGTTTCAGTGAAGCTCCTAAAAGTTTCTCTGGTGATTGATACATTTGAAGGATTTTGAAACTGACGAATTGTTGACGTTTACATTTCCCACTTGACTTGATATTACTGGACAATTGTTTTAATGTTACTGGTAAATACATCATATACACCTAGTCTGAGCGCGCTGTTCAATCAAGGGATCAAATGGTTTGCTTGTTTAAATTTGCAAGAACCAAATAAAATCAGCATCATCATCAGCTTCCATGAGGTTAGGCTTATTTGTGAAACCGCTGCTGGTGCATCTCGCGTCCTGTTTTGCTCCCAGCGTGGACTTGCTCAGTTAAGGGAACTAGTTTTGTTTTGAGAAATTTCCGCCACAGCACCTTCTTTGTCACAGACATGTTGAAATGGGAATGAAACTGTGTGTACATATTACCCATTATGATGTAACATTTGGCATTAATCATTGTTATAAGCTATCTTTTCACTTTTGATTGTCTTTATTTCTCTGTTATTTCCACGTTACGATATGCCTTTTTTTTGAAAACTTACCAAATGGCCAAAGTGTATAAATACGTATATACGTTATTGTAGATAAGACAAATACACGAACAAACGATGAAAGCAGTCGCGGTGATTTGGAAAATCGTCAGTCGTCACTTAAGTCGATACTGAATTTAACTGTGCAATTATCTATGCATTCTTTTGGTCTAGAGAAAATGGAAGTCATGAAGAAGCCTTGCATGCCCTCGAATGGTCGAAAGAGAGACTGTATGTATTAAAAAGAAATATTTTTATTTTATTTATTCTATTTTATAAAGGTATATTCTGATTTTATTAGTTGGGGCAGGTAAAGTCTCTTGACACCGTCATCGTTTCAGTCCCTGGTTGACTCTGAACAACAAGCTTCGCTTTGCAGTAAAAAGAAGTTAAAAAAAACCAACCAACTACAGATAAAGGAATATATACATATATTCACATTGTACAGTGCTCACTTGGAGCTGGGGGTCCACCGTTGCACCGGGGGGTCGGGAGATGAAGGAGACGGTGGCAGCAGTGGATTCCCAGTGTTCCCGTCAAGCTCACGTAAACTACAACAAACACACACTCCAACAGATGGATGTGTTGGCTTCTGTTTGCTGCTCACGGATTTGTACACTTTATCAATGTAACCTGTTGTGAGAATAAACAGCATTATAAAATACACCGTCCCGTCTCCCTGTCTCTGTGTAGCGGATATCTCCAACTGTTTATTTTTATGAGCTTGAGTTTGCTGGATAATAATAAAAAATGATATCATTCATCAAGAAAGATATTTTATTGATGAGGGATTGTTTTGTCACAGTAGTTTCACAGTAACTAAATAGGACTTAGACATAAAGACATGAACAAAAATGAGTGGGAAAAAAAAATCTAGACATGTCGGATGTCAACTCCTATTTTAGACAATAGAGCAGGGTTTTATTGAAAAAATGTAACACTTTAGATTTACTATGTTAAAAACTGACTTCTCTTCAGGACATCAGACAGGTGTGTTACTTAACGCTTCAGGAAACTTAAAGGAGCATGAGGCTCCTTTTAAGAAATGAGACTCCCTAGCGCCACCCTTCACCACGACGGCCGTCGGGGTACTGCAGCCAACAGCGAAGCCGGCACGGGAGAACGGGGAGAACCTGCATGCAGCGTCATGTGACGTCACATCCGCCGCCCAGCGCGGGAAATTCGGAGTCCGAATTGCAGCACATTTTGCAGCACACAGCCTGTTCAAGGCAACGGAGAGATACACTAGAGGGCTCATTCTTTTGGTTTGGAACGCTTCATCTGACATTATTACTAGAAAACTTAAAACGTATACTAATCTTTTTCATAAATCCTGCCTCAATCCTGCCTCATGCTCCTTTAAAAGGTGTTCTATTGGATGTAACTCAGATGACATAACGTGACATTATCTGCCAGACTGTCGGTCATCTCGTCAGTCTTCACTGTGCAAGGCGATTACTCTTCTTTTTTCTTTTTCTTTCTTTTTGCAGCCCCATCTCACTAAACTCCCACCGCTGTGCTTCACTATAGAAACACAACACAAGTTCAGGCTGAATTCTTAAACTAATCTCCGCTGCATCTTGTTTATTTTTTTTTAGTTCTCTTTCATAATTTCTGAGCTGCCACAGCTTCTGATGTCCCGCTGACAAATCCTGTTTCTGAAGAGCGTTCAGTGGTCAGTTTATATAACTGTCCCAGTATCAAATTACAATATACAGTGTGTTGCAAGAGTGTTCGTCGTGAGTCGCTGATCCAGGTCTGGTGACCTTTGACGCATATGCTGAACATCTCAGCATCATCTGCTCTGCTGAAGTTTCAGTTAAGAACAAACGGATGAAGCTCGCTCACGTTGGTTTTAAAGTTTCTGCTAAGGATTTTCTTCGTAAGATCATTTTCCTGTTATCTATCCTGTAAAGTATAAATCTGAGTATTAGCCCTTTTTCTGTTTCAAAATGAAGCTGGAAAACCAGAAAAATGGACTGATGATACTGTTTGTTATTAATTTTAATAAGGTTTAATACGGTTCAATTTGAAATGAAGAGAAATGAGAGAATCTCTGCTTTCTGGATCTATTTTGAGTCTACTAAACAAAAACATAAACTGAATGACTGGAGCTTGTAAAATGGAAAGATTCATATTTAACTTGAAGGATGTTTCTCTGAAGTTAATTGTTTGTTTTCTAAGTGAAAAACAAATTCCTCAAATGTGCTTCAAAGTTGATTAAATGAGTAGTGAGTAGTAGGCCTGTGTTGAAAAAATCGATTTCCCAATTCTAAATCGGTTCTCATATTAATTCCTAAAAATCGATTCATATGTCTAAAGATCGATTTTTTTTTCTTTTCTTTTTTCTTTTATTTATTTATGTTTTTTTTATTCTTCATTACATTACAACTTTTGGTTATTTTTTTGTTTATCCCCAAAATAGGAATGTTTTGTTGGACACGAGAATAACTGGTGCCATGTTTTTGCCTTTAAATATGTTTAAAGGTATGAAAACATTAAAGTGTTAGGTTATAATTGCATAAATTGTCTATATTTCATTACTTTATATACTGTCTTGGGGTTAGATTTGCAAAAAATGCTAAAAACCAAATGCTCAAAAATTAAAAACCAAAATAGACCGAAAATGGAACAAATAAAAACGTAATGTGGGAAAAAATTAAAACGATTTCATCCGTCTCTGTTTCCTCCCTGGATCTGTTTAGTAATTCTGCCCCACATGATGTTTCTGAAAGCAGTTCTATCAGCATTCTGGGAGCTGATTGGTCCTTACAGCATCATTAGCTGCCAATACTTGCTGTTTAATCTCAATATAATACTAGTAGTAATATTTTGCATAACTACAGTCATATAATTCATGCAACAGCTCAAAAAACAGTTTTAATAACACTAACCCAAATCAATATCGGAATCGAATCGAATCGGATCGAATCAAATCTTGATAATCGATTCTGAATCTTAAGAATCGGAATCGAATCGATTCTTGACATTTGAATCGATCCCCAGCCCTAGTGAGTAGATCTTTGCTCTCAGTCGAGGCGACCACAACGTGAGAGACCAAATCCCAGCATGGTCTTTATAATCCAGGCAGGAAGATTGTGGATGAGGATGCTGACGTGTTCCCCGCCCGAGAGCCGGAGGTCAGAGATGGAGGCTGAGAGACGGGGCTGCCGCTCCGGCCTGCAGGAGACCCGGAGGACGGGGAGGATATTGGTGGCAGGACCAGATCTGCAGGCCTCGACATTTCACGCGGGATTGCTCCATTCTCCGGTTTGGGCGCCTGTCTCCCTGGTTTCCTGATGGTCCTCTGTGTTTTCTCTTCTCCAGACTGTGAGCTCTGCCTCCTGGAGGCAGCGTGGGTGGTGGGGGGAGCAGGATGCGCAGGTGAAGGACGTTTTCCCGGGAGTGAAGGTGAGTTCAGGTCCGTCTGCTGGGATTTAATCACCGGATTGCCGCTGATCTTGTGAGCGACAGCTGTGATGAGAGACAGCTGGCTGGAGGGTTTGGTGGAGGAGATCAACGTCAGCGTGAGTCGTGGTATCCGCCTCGGTTTGCTTCTCGTCCTCTGAGTCTTCTTCACCTTTCTCCTCGTGGGTTTCTTCTGACCTTGCTCCTTTTGGACTGTCGTGTCCAGTTTTGTCTGTTTCAGATGTTTGTTTGCCATCCGCTTCCGTCTCCTCCTCTTTCCTCCCATATCACTCTCCTTTTCTCCCCCGTTGTCCCCCGGATCCCCGGCATCCCCCTCATCCTTCTCCTCTTCAGGTTCTGAGGCGGTAACCGGGTCCTGTCCTTCTCCAGGTTCCCCTCCCGCCTGCCTCTCTTGGCTCAGCGGGGATGAAGATTTGCTCGTAGATGAAGCGTCTCCATTAGTCTTTGTTTTCCCTTTTTTACCATTTTTGGTTTTGGGTTTGGGGACGATCCCTCCCAGGAGGCCCTTCGCTGCTGCTCGCGCCAGAACATCCTGGACTGTTTCTACTTTAGTCGGATCAGCCTGGACCAAAACAAAGAAACTTAATTAAGAATAAAATGTGGCAATAAAATGCTCATCTTGAACATCACATCAGCAAAGCATAACAAGACTCTGTTGAAATGATCTAGTAATAAAGCAAATCATGACTATTTTCAACTTTTCCACCTGGCTTTTGTTATTTTATGTTTTTTTGGACAAAAAAGGGGAACCGAAACTTCCATAAATGGGTCTTTAATACTTTAAAACTTCCATAAATGGAATGAATTAAATACGCCAAAAAAAAAAACACTTCTTCAAGCATCTTCTTTGACAACAATTGTCATATATAACCAGTACTCGAGTTGTAAAAAAAAATCAGGGGGGATGGTGGATTTTATCATATGGGGACAGAAAATTTGTGCTGATTACAAATAATATAATATATTACAAATAATAGCACTGACCAAAACACCTGCAGAAATACTGCAGGAATGACATAGCAGCAGTTAAATGCAGCCTTCTGTAAGCTTTAATTATCCACTGGGTTTACATCAAATACATCAAAACACAACAATAAAAAACAGTTTTCTGAACTTATCAATATGACTCTGTCCTTCACAGGATAAGTAAAATGGATCACTGCAAAAACTCAAAATAAGAATATTTGTCCTATTTCTAGTTAAAATGTCTCATTTTAGTAAAAAAATCTTATTACACTTAAAAACAAGACTCATCACTGGAAAAAACTACAATTTTCACCTGTTTCAAGTAGATTTTCACTTGAAATAAGTAGAAAAATCTGCCAGTGGAACAAGATTTTTTTGCTTGTAATAAGAAGATAAATCTTGTCCCGCTGGCAGATTTTTCCTACTTATTTCAAGTGAAAATTTACTTGAAACAGGTGAAAATTGTCAAATTTTTCTGGTGTTATTTTTCTGGTGATGACTCTAAATGTTGAAATAGCAGTAAAACCACATTCATTGATGAAATGACATAAGGGATGGAAAGGGGGGGTGGCAGTTTTACAGGGGGGATGATTTGGACCATTTTTATTTCAGGGGGGCCATGCCATCCCCCCTCATCCCCCCTCAACTCGAGTACTGTATATAACTACATCTCTTATATCCCAAATATATATTTATGATACAAGCAAAAAAACAATATTAAGAGGTCAACATGTGAAGGAAAAGTTTAAAATGTTGGCTGTTTATTTGTGCCGTTTAACTTAGAATGGCAGCAGACTCCAGGTTTCAGTTTCTGTATTGTTTGTGAAACAGTCGCTGTCAGTCAGGTTTTATATTTCTACATGTCTTGTGATCTTTAACAGCCTGTTAAAAGATGCTGCTGTATTTTCTCTTCATAGCAATAAATCAGCGGGCATTTATCAGTTGTATAAACTCCAAAAACTTATCACAGAAATAAAGTTCAGAATATCGTTCATGTGCTTTGAGAAGTTTCTACATTTAACACATCTCATCACCTCCGTAGACTCATTACCTGTTAGATTTGTATATGCAACTAACCCTCAATTAAAAAAATGATTTCAATATTTGACTTGTTTCAACAGTTTAAGAGTTGTTTAAACTGCTCATTAATAAAATCTTCAGATGTTTATTTAAGATCCGGCCTGTGTCTGTTTCCCTCTTTGGCGTTATTTAGACTCTACATTAACATGCGTCCTGAGAAGTGCTGAATGTTTGTGTTTACACCTGGCATTTGTGCCTAAATCTATCTTGAGAGGTTGAATCAGACCTTTACTTCCAAATATGTTACTTTGAATCACTAAAGGTAAGATGGGAATAATGCAGCGTACCGTGTAGGGCAGGGGTCTCAAGGGTCAGTGTCCTGCATGTTTTAGATAGTTTTCCTGCTTTTATTCTTAGTTGTTAACTATGTTGTGCAGTATTCCTTTTATCCAACCCAAATATCTCCCAATGTACAGTAGACAAATATTACTAGGGTTAAAAAGTGATGAGCAATACACCTTTGGTCATATGCAGTGCATGTAAAGATCTGCTACAGAGAGGAAGAAGAAATGAAATGACAAAGAGCTTAACTGTGGTCATTCACAAGCAAAATCAAATGACTGATCACCTAAGATGATGCTGCCAGTTTAGTACGATGCTTACATGTCCTAGATCACCTTCAAATGCATCCTGAATGATATAAATCCATCTTGGAACGTTTTCCGTGTGTTCAGACCTGGCTCGGGTGGGAATCAAGAACCGGTTCCCAGTGTTTCAATTCCTTGGAATCGTTTGCAAAATTTGCAAACGATTCCCTTTTCGATTCCAGAGGGGACGAATGACGTCACTCAGCAGTTTCGTAGCAACGTGCGTAAGCCAGCAGTTATTAGTAAAGATGGCAACGCTTGAAAGTCAGGGCAACTTGCAATACTTGCCAAGTGGATATTTTTCAAAGGGTTAGGGTTGAAGATTTGCAAAATACACAGTTCAGTTCATATATATTAATTAATTATATAATTAATAAAACATTAATGAAAATTCTCCTTTTGAAAAGGAGAATTTTAATTTCTATTAGAAAAATGTTGGACAGTCTCAGGGAATTGTCACCGAATAATTGATGTTGTAGTTTGTTCATTTCTACAGAAGAATATTTATTTTATTTTATTTTAGTGATGCTAATCAACCTGTTATTGTCCTTTTTTTTCCAAATGAGAATCGATACGGGTGGGTTAGGGTTAAGGTTATTGTTACCGTGTGTCACTAGAATTCTATTAATAAATAATGTACACGGAGGCGAGGTAACTTCTTGTGCTCTGTTTAGTGGCAGCTTTTCAACAACATACATGAGGCAACATAACAGCAGCTGGAGTGACATAGTCACTCAATCATATAATACCGCAAAGGGAATCGATAAAGAACTGAATCGTTAAGCAGAACCGAAAATGGAACCTGAATCCTAAAAACCTTCATCAATTCCCATCCCTAGACCTGGCATCAGCATTGGTACGTGGGGCTGGATTTATACGCTGCATTTTAATGCCAGGTCTAAACGGGGTCTCTTTTTCCTCCACATAAAGAGATTTTCCACCAACAAGAGCGTTTGCTGGTTCAGACATTTAAAAAAAAAGAAAAGAGAAAAGAAAGCTGGTTTTAGTCGAGCTGTTCAGCCCCTGAACGCTCTACTTCTGAACATCAGAGCTCTTTTAGTGATTCCTCCTGCCGTTCTCCACTTGCTGATTTGCGTTGTTGTTCTGTGCTGTAGTGCAGAAATATTGGCCAGAAAAAGTCTAGCGATACTGATTCTTGTTTTGCTGATGGTCATTTCTTTTTCCTCACTTTTTAACCTTATCTTTGATGATTTTTCTTTGCCTGTGTGTGTGTTTTAAATGTATTGTGTTAATCAGAGGTTATTTTTTAAGATTTCACGGATTTAAATCTGGCTGATCATCTTTTGTGATTCAGACTTTGTTTCATCATAGTTTCACTTGGCTCCAGATATTTCCTACAGGTTTAAATGACTAATTAATCCTTCTGGATTTGAACAGCAACGGTATCATCACTGGTGACCCCTCACGTGTCTCTTAAAGGTGAAGGTCAGCACCAAGTGGTTGAGTAGAAGCTGGAGCATGGAAGCAGCTCTTGGAGGACAACCCTACTTCACACCTCCTTCAGGCTTAAAGGATCCGGTTAAAGAGCCACTGACCTTCACGCAGAAGGACATCTAACCCCGTGGATAAAAGACCAGAGATTTTTACCGCCGTTCAGAGATGATCTCGGAAAATGTTGTGAAAGACTGCTCTTGTTGATTCTTCTAAAACAGGGGTCGGCAACCCAAAATGTTGAAAGAGCCATATTCGACCAAAAACACAAAAAACAAATATGTCTGGAGCTGCAAAAAATGAAAAGTCTTGTATCAGCCTTAGAATGAATACAACACATGCTGGATGTATCTATATTAGTTATAACTTGAGGAAGATTTTTTTTTTCCTTATGCACTTCGAGAAAAAAGTCTAAATGTCGAGAAAAAGTCAAAATGTCGACAAAAAAGTTGAACTGTCGACAAAAAAGTCAAAATTTCGAGAAAAAAGTCGAAATGTTGAGAAAAAAGTCGAAATGTCGAGAAAAAAGTTGAAATGTCGAGAAAAAAGTCGAAATGTTGAGAAAAAAGTCAAAATTTCGAGAAAAAAGTCAAAATTTCGAGAAAAAAGTCGAAATGTCGAGGAAAAAGTCAAAGTTTCGAGAAAAAAGTTGAAATGTTGAGAAAAGGAAAAAAAAGAAGGAAAAAAAGAAGAAAAAAAGAAGAAAAAAAAGGTCAAACGTTTTTGAAAAAGTTCCAGGAGCCACCAGGGCGGCGCTAAAGAGCCGCATGCGGCTCTGGACCCGCGGGTTGCCGACCCCTGTTCTAAAGTATGATATCCTTTAGTTATTTTTCTTCAGGTTTAATATTGTAATATTTTTCCTTCTATTTTTCCTTCTATTCCCATTAGTCACTAGTCTTCATGACCTGATGGAGAATTAATCATGTGAAGTTTTCATATCTACAAGGCCAGATTAGACGTCAGTCAGATACCGTTATCTCGGTACTAAGCTCAGTCCTAATGTTTATATTACTCTCAACATATTGGTTGTTGTAAAGACGTGACTCCTTGGAGCTCCCGAAGTAAATCCGATTCAGTTCTTGACAGTCGAGTCTGTCTTTTTCCAGTCTTTCCTAGTTTAGTCTGGAGGACTTTTTCCCAGATCACTCAGATAGAGACCTCTCTTAAAGCCTGCTGCTCTGTTGTTAGTACCTGTGGTTTAATCTCCAGGGGAATCCGTAAAAACTATCACACCAACCTCTGGATATTTCTGCTCCTGTGCATTTGCTCAAACCTGGAACAGCTACGTTTTTAACAGGTTAAAGTAACGTGACAAAATGAGACCTGCAACTCACTGTTGGCGCTAATTTTGCCAACATTTATCCTCAATCAAGCCAATGCCATCAGATAGTCTATGAAATGTAATTAAATAATGCCACCTAGGCTGTACTGAACCTGAAGGCTATCAATCTTGAAATTGCAGCAGAAACGTCTGGATACCAATATTAGCTTCTGTTTGGCCAGTAGGGAAAAGAGCATCTGTCAAACCTTGTTTTTATCTGCAGAAAGTATTTCCTATTAGATTTCCCGAGCCATCCCTGCCCACCTGTATCCACTTGACAGTTCAAATTCATTTTGATATGAAGTTCATGTAAGCCGCTACACAACCTGTAGAGAGAAGCTCATCAATTCCCTTTGAGCAGCATTTGCTGACTCGGCCTCTGTTTGAAACCTCTTGTCTCCTCTTTTTTATGAAAACTGAATGATGTTCAGCACACGGCTTCATATTCAAGATGGCGTTTTTTCCCCATTCGTTATGAAATATTAAGTTGCAGGTTCCCACAGCTGGAAGACTCAAATCTCAAATCATCCCCGGTCTACCCATGTACTCGGCACCGAGGCTCAGGATTCTTTTATACTTTTTTTTGCTTACGGCTGAATGTCCCCACATCGGTCTTATCAGTCCAAAGGGCTTTGTGTCAGAAGTCGTTTGGCTTGAAGTGCTGCCTTATTCCTTTTAGGGAGAAGATGCTTTTTCTTTTCCAAATAAGCCGCAATTGTTTAGTCTTTATGTAAATCTGCCGCCGCAAACGTTACCATTTCAACACACTAATTTCAGGGGGGATGGTGGATTTTATCATATGGGGACAGATAATTTGTGCTGATTACAAATAATATAATATATTACAAATAATAGCAGTGACCAAAACACCTGCAGGAATACTGCAGGAATAACATAGCAGCAGTTAAATGCAGCCTTCTGTAAGCTTTAAATATCCACTGGGCTTACATCAAATACATCAAAACACAACTATAAAAACTGCTTTCTGAACTTATCAATATGCCTCTGTCCTTCACAGGATAAGTAAAATGGATCACTGCAAAAACTCAAAATCTTAACAAGAATATTTGTCTTATTTCTAGTTAAAATGTCTCATTTTAGTAAAAAAAATCTCATTACACTTAAAACAAGACTCATCACTGGAAAAAAACACAATTTTCACCTGTTTCAAGTAGATTTTCACTTAAAATAAGTAGAAACATCAGCCAGTGGAACAAGATTTCGTAGAAGATAAATCCCACTGGCAGATTTTCCTACTTATTTCAAGTGAAAATTTACTTGAAACAGGTGAAAATTGTCAAATAAGTTATTTTTCTGGTGATGACTCTAAATGTTGAAATAGCAGTAAAACCACATTCATTGATGAAATGACATAAGGGATGGAAAGGGGGGATGGCAGTTTTGTAGGGGGGGATGATTTTTACCGTTTTTTTTTCAGGGGGGATGCCATCCCCCCTCATCCCCCCTCAACTCCAGTACTGTATACTGTATGTATTTAGTTTCGGTTTCTTCTCTCCCTGCAATCTCTCTGAGCCCTTCATGGTCCAACCATGTGGTGGACGAGCCGGGCTGCCGACTTCTGATTCAATTGTCCAAAATAGCTATAAAATGGTTTTATAATCCTTAACAAATCAATAGGCAGAGACATCTTCTTGTCTAACACCACTGTTGATGTCTTTCCTGTTTGGCATTGTGGTTATTTCACACCAGTGAACTGCCAAAACGTCTTTTATAAAGTAGTCGCTTGTGCTGATGTCAACAAAAACTAAATTTGAGCAGTAACTGGCTGCTTCACGCCGTCTCAATTCCTTTAGTAGCAATAAATGTGTTTTTCCCCACAAATAACAGGATGAAATACCTCAGGGTTTATTCACCTAAATTTAAGACTTGTTGAAGACTATGTTTTTTTAAATGTCCTTATATGTGAAACCTTTGAACTTGTAGGAGGTTGTACTTTCTTTCACATGGCCGTACAATTATTACAGACCTCATACACAAGGGAATGAAACCAGCAACATGAAAAATGATTATCAAATATCAATTCTTAACAGAATTGTGCAATAAAAAGAATTTATAGAAATGCATCAAGTTTTACACACTACACGGCGGCTGAATTGCCTCTGTGTGCAGGCGGCGGCTTCACATCTCTATTTTTCAGGCTTGGGGGAATCAAAGGAGCAGCATCTCATTTCCTTTTGCTGCATTTTTCTCCTTTTATGAGGGGAGCACGGGGGAATAAAGAGGGGAGGAAAAGAGATGAGGCAAAGCAGTGATGCAACCACACTGGAGGGTTTGGAAGGAGGGCTGGAAGAACGAGACAGAGTTATCCATTCGTCTGTCTGTGCCACACGAAGCGCTGAAATGTACCAGTGGCCCCGGCATATTTTATCTTTAACTTGTAGCTTTGTGTTTATTTATTGAGTATTGGAGCCCGGGAATAATGCTGTAGTGTTTTCATGGAGCAATACTTTACATTTGCGTTGACAAGCTGATTGACCTCCCAGCGGACGATAAAAGAGTGCAGCCTCAGCACTTCTGAAAGGTCTCACTGCAAAGTAATCACACGCACGTCTACGCTCATACTGTTGAGCACAAACACCCCTCCAAATCTCCAACGCAGTCCTCTCCTGTTTATTTTTCTCACCTCACTCTTTCACAGTGCAATCTCTCTCTCCAACTCTCACCTGCCGTGACAGTCTTGCTACGAAGCAGCCGTTGGTGAGCTGAGATGGTTGCAGTCTGAAGAACTTGGTGTCTGTTGCGTCTCCAGGGAAGATTGGCCCGTTCAGCCTGAGAGAGCAGCACAGAGCGGCTCATGCAGAAGCTGGTATACATATTGATTCATTACTGGCACATAAGTTTCACGGGCGTATTTCTGTCAATACCCGGGAGGGCTGCACACGAGAACTGGCGGTTTTTGGAAAACTCAAGCGAGGTTGCCATAACTACTTCCAGCAAAAACTGAAAAGCTTATATGGCATTTTTTTCCTTTGAGTGCGTTTTATCCATCCATCCATCCATTTTATAGACCCGTTTTATCCTTTGCAGGGTTGCGGGGGTCTGCTGGAGCCTATCGGTGCATTTTATGCAGGTATGAAATATTCTGAAGTGCAAATCTGTTAAAAATGTAAATTTTTACAACCCCAGTTCAAAAAGAACGTTGTGTATAAATTAAAACACTCATAAAAGATCATAACATTAGGATTTATTCAGAACAGAACACTGAAAACAAGTCAAAAGTAGTGAGACGTAGTGAGTAAATTTCAAATTTGACGGTAGCAAAACTACTCGATGTAGCAATACCACACATGACCACACGGGGGCAGCACATAACGAGAAATCAGGCCCTGCTGTAACGTGCAATGACGCACTCTAGTGGGAGAAAGTGGTAACAGATCAACACGCCTCCTTGTGGTCAGAAGTGTTATTGCCACATAGAGTGACAATAAAACAAGTCTGTCAGTAACTGTTCGTAAATAGTTGCTGGAGTTTTGGGAGAGGAGTGCTGTCCTCTTTTTTGACTGATACAGGATTCAAACGGCCCGACCGTGGTACGTGTTTTTTTGTCATATTTTCTTTTGATGATTCACCAAATGCTCTGAATTAGTGAAAGGTTCAGACTTCTAGGCAGGTATGATAAAATATACTACAGTATACTGTAATTACTATTACTATAATTTTGAGCTTGAAAGGGATGTTTTAGAGGAATTTCACAAGCTCTTTTTCACTAAGGAATAACGGATTAATCAAAAACCAATGTGAAAATATGGCCTGGCTTTCAGAGGTTTAAAGATGAAAGATACTTAATGCAGCTTTTATATCAAGAACATTTGATTGCACTGCTCTTCCCTTCAATCCCAGTGTGCACTTGAGTATTGTCTGGGGATTGCAAGACCTTCTCTGAAAAAAGCAGTGTCTGTATTTGTAGCATGTTGCGATAAACATTTATAAAGACGTGGAAACAGCCAGTTGTATAGACACTAATGCAGCCCCATACCATCACAGATGCAGAACCTCACCGTCTCTCTCCTCTTTAGTCTGGGGCAGGGGTCGGCAACCCAAAATGTTGAAAGAGCCATATTGGACCAAAAACACAAAAAAGAAATATGTCTGGAGCCGCAAAAAATGAAAAGTCTTGTATGTATAAGCCTAAATACAAAGGCAAATGGCGAAATGCGAAATATCAAGAAAAAAGTCAAAATGTTGAGAAAAAAGTCGAAATTTCGAGAAAAAAGTCGAAATGTCGAGATTAATGTTGAAATTCAAATCACAAGAAAAAAGTTGAGAAAAAAGTCGAAATGTCGAGAAAAAAGTCAAAATTTCGAGAAAAAAGTCGAAATGTTGAGATTAAAAAGGAAAGGAAAAAGGAAGAAAAAAGAGAAAAAGGAAAAAAAGAAAAAAAAGAGAAAAAAAGGAAAGAAAAGAAGAAAAAAATTAAGAAAAAAAAGAGAAAAAAGGAAAAAAGAGAAAAAAAAGAAAAAAGAAGAAAAAAAGAAATAAAAAAGAAGAAAAAAAGGAAAAAGAAAGTCAAACATTTTTGAAAAAGCTCCAGGGAGCCGCGGGTTGCCGACCCCTGGTCTGGGGGATTTGGAGTCCATGGTTTCCAAAAAGATTTTTTAAATTTGATTCCTCTGACCAGATGACAATTTTCAAGTCTTGCTCAGGTCATTTTCATCAGGCTTTGGCGGTGGCATTTTGTGTCGTGATTTCCAACGCCTTTTCCTTTCTGCAGTGTCATGTGAGGGCAGAGGAATAAGAGGCGTCCAGTACTGATCTCTGGCCTTGTCTCATGCCAAGAGATCTTAACTTACTCTCTGACTATGATGTCATCATATATCATATACTGCAGATGATGAGATGTTCACAGCCTTCACCGTTTTACACTGAGGAATATTACCCATCAGCCCGAACCTGTTCTTTTCATGTCACTGACTTCTGGTGAGAATCAACCTAATGAGCTGCCAGGTGTTCCCCAAGATGTTTCTTTTCGGTACCATTTACAAGAGTACAATTAGTACTCTTGTTTCAGTTCTCAAATGTGGACAGTAGATGTCAGTAGATAGGAGATTTGGTGCACCAGGAACTTCTCCCTTCATTTCTGCTCAGGGTCCCTGGCAGATGTCTCTGTCGGTTGGTGCACGATGCACATCTGCTCCCTCATTATTAGATATACTATTAGATGTCCGACGGCCAGCCTTGATAAACATAACGCAGATTCAAACTTGTTCAGACATCTAGATGCTGTGCTGATGAGATAACCTTGGACATTTGAGTTTTTGCGGCAGCGTCACACAGCTTTCAGCGACTTCACGGTTACGGCCTGTTGCGTGGCATCGCTGAGCATGTTCAAAATTACTGATGGGTGTTAGCACAAGTGGGCTTTGTTGTACCATTAAACTGTAAATTTAATCACTGGGTGTTTAAAATAAACTCTCAGTCACAAATAGTACTTTATTAAAGGATTTCACTTCCTGTGGAGGAGCAGTGGTTCACACTAAAACAAACGTATGCCACCTTTAAATTTATTGAAATTGAATATATGTGATGTCCCTGAATATGACAAAAAATTGGAAGTGAATACTGCTAATTAAGGAATTTACAGTGTTGTTTTTGCTGCTAATTTCCTTGTATCTCAGAGCTAATGGAGGATTAGCGTGTGCTAGGTCCCCGACTGCATTTGTTTGGTTTTGTTCGGTGGAATCGTGTTGCATAAAAACACAACAGCCAAACCTACGTTTTCCCTTCATAAACGGTTTAAGCACCAAAATCGTTTCATGAGAGGAGGAATAATTGGAGGAGGCTTTTGTGGAGCAGCAAGCACGAAACAGATATGTTTTCCATCCCATTGACCCTGCGAGTGGGATTAAATGTTCCCATGGCAACTGCTAGTAATCCTTTATAGTGTCAGCACTCTGAGCTGCCACCGTCTCTTTTCCACACTAAGAAATGCTGCAGAGAGGACACACTATGAAATATGTTACCAGCAGGGCTGGACTGGGACAAAAAATCGGCCCGGGCATTTTGAGCCTAGACCGGGCCACCAGGTATTGATGGAAAGAAAATGAAGCCTATGAATGAAAACAAACGTTCTTGTGACACCGCTTGTACACTGTCTTGTTGGTGTGTATGTTCTTGTCTAATAAACCTAAACCTACACCATCCCCCCCAGTCCCGTTATAGATGTACTTAGTACTGTTTCTGAGTAGACCAGCAAACTTGTATGGCAAGCCGTTTTAACATTTAGTAGCTAGACTGGATATGTGACTACTCCAGCCAGAGCTGCCTGGGAGACTTGCGAGGCCCTGTGTGGAATGGCCGGGGGGGGCCCTTGCGCGTGAGCGTAGCGAGCGCGCGCGAAATTTTTTGGGTTTTTTGGGTCGGATCGGGTGTCTATATGCGCAATTTTAACTCTCCAATTAGCAAAATACTGGATACCTTCCCCTGCCTCATCATAATCTCGGCTTGCCTCGACGCGGGGCCCCACGGCTGCTTGAGACCCGGTCGGATCGGTGATTTTTGTAACAAATTTATCAAACGAGCCTTTCAGAGAGACATTAAACTCTTCCATTTTCTTTAATTTTTTTCTTTTTTCATCCCCTGATGGAAATTTCCTGATCCTGTCTCGTTCTCTCGACATTGTGTGACAGTTTGTTCCAACTCCACCGTTTGGATCAGAGCAGCTTGTGTCTGCGCTTGGTCTGATCAGTTGTGTTGAACAACAGACACGCGCGTCATTGCACATATATTTATTGATATGCACAGACTAGTACACATTAAGGTCTGTAATGGAACGTACACTGTTGATATTTAAAAGGGAAAAAAGGAAAAAAAACGAAAAAAAAAAAAAAACGGCCCATAGCGCGAGGCCCCTTGGGGCGCGAGGCCCCCTGGGGCGCGAAGCCCCCTTGGGGCGCGAGGCCCCCTGGGGCGCGAGGCCCCCTTGGGGCGCGAGGCCCCTTGGGGCGCGAGGCCCCTTGGGGCGCGAGGCCCCGTGCGGTCGCATGGTTCGCACACCCCTTGCGGCGGCCCTGACTCCAGCCCATGACCAATCCAACTCATCATAACCAATCGGCCAGTGGTACCAGTTGTTGTCAGGTAAAAAACTAAATCAAATGGGCCGATGGGCCGGGCTGGGCCAAAAAAAAAAAAAAAAAAAAAAAAAATTTTTTTTTTTTTTTGGCCCAGCCCGGCCCTTTTTTTTTTTTGGCCCAGCCCGGCCCATCGGTTGTTGTCAGGTAAAAAACAAAATCAAATGGGCCGATGGGCCGGGCTGGGCCAAAAAAAAAAAGGGCCGGGCTGGGCCAAAAAAAAAAAAAAAAAAATTTTTTTTTTTTTTTTTTTTTTTGGCCCAGCCCGGCCCAACATCCCCATCGGCCCACCGGGCAAATGCCCGGTATGCCCGATGGCCAGTCCACCCCTGGTTACCAGGCTGTTGTAAAAAAACTTGAATAAATTTGATGTTAACCAGGTCTTAAAACCGGGTCTCTGGTCAGACCCAGTATGGGAGGGGGTTCTTCCTTTCTTTGACTGTATAAAAAGAACTGGACAAACCCTCAGTGACATCACCTGCAGGTTTATGGAGAGTTGATTTGAAGCCTGTTTTTTGGGGACCCATGGGGGATCTTGATGAGAGCTGACTCCCCACAACCCCAGTTAATCCAAAAATGGGTAAATTAACAATGAACAGACCTGACAGGCAGTTGAAACTTCACACTTTCTCTAATCAAATATGTCCTTCCATCCTCCCTTCAGATGCTGCTACCAAAATGACTGATGATCTGAAAATCTGAAAGGGGGACAGTTGTCAGACTGGGACTGCCACAGCTACCAGGTGGAGCCCCTCCAGCCCTAAAAGTCACTCAGTGCGGTTACATGCACATCTAAATCAAGGTATTGCCAACAATCTATCTAAGGATTAAACTGGAGTTTCAGAGATATCCAAGTAAACATGCACGAGAAGACAATTGATTATTGACTGAGGTGCCATGCACACTTTCGTGTTGGTATTCTTCTGGGACAATTAGTAAACAAGCGCAAAGGAGAACAATGACATGGGAAAAAATGGACGGTAATGATGCAGCAGCTCTGTATATATCGTACATACAAAGCCTGATCATGTTGCAGATGTACATAAAGTCTCCCTCCGGCTCGTCACTTCTAGAAGGGGGAGTCCCTGGGCAGTCATGTATAGGCTCGGTTGCGTATACATGCTGAAATAACTCGGATTAGGACGCATTATCTGGCACTAAAAGCTCGATCTCAAGAGCTTCAGTTCAGTTCGACTACAGCCCAGCTAAAGTGTATACATGGTTTTTAAACCGTTGATATTGGTCGGATTAAGGCAACAATTTAAATTTCTCTCTAAGTTAGTGCATGTAAACGTACTCACTTTGTTGCCAGTTCTCAACTCCGGCAGCCAAGCCGCACCTCAGCGAACGCTGCAGCGCTATCAGTGCTAAATGTAACAATTAACCCCGCGTCCACTTTGTGCCTCGATAAAACGACGAAATCTGTATCATTTAAAATAAATAAATAAATAAAAACAATCGCTCTTAGGTTATACACTCGCCACTTTATTAAGTATACCAAGACACCAGATGCAGAGGTGAAGAGTAACCAAGTTCAAATACTTTGTTACTGTTCTTTGGTAGATTTTTCAGGTATCTGTATACTTTTACTCCCTTTCTTCTTACATTATCAAAACAAGCTCATTACTTTTTCAACCCCCACGGATGACCACAAGACGTAAGAGTACGGGTTATGATAGAGAGTTTGTTATTGTTGGGTCTGGTGACAATGCAGCAGATTTGGAAAAGCAAGACGTTATCCTTCCATGGCTGGATTTAAAATAATATTTTATGTTGTTGGCTCCAAGAATGATTCATGGCGAATGCTGGGTTGTGGGGTACACAACTCAGTCTACCCTGAAAAAGCATGTAATGCTAAAGTGTATCAGTCCTTATTAGCGTATTTATCATTTTATGGAAGTCGCTACGGGACCTCCGGTCAGGTCAGTCTCTTCAAACTGGACCGTGTCCAGGGATTTTTTATTCCCTGTATTAGGGCTGTCCAGGCTGTTAATAAAAGAAAGATTTCCTGCTTTTTGTTTTCAGATTTTTTAGTTTGGCCAAGTTGATAGAAGATGTGCATCATAGATGGCAAAACCCCCACTTTTAATTTTTTACTTAAGAACATTTCAGACTTGTTATATATATTCATACTTTTACTTTAGTAAAAAAAAAGAAAATTAGTACTTTTACTTTTACCCTTTTTTTCCACACAAGTATCTGTACTTCTACATTTACCTCCTATAAGAATGACAATACGCAAAGGCTTCGTGCAGGTGGAGCAGCCTTGTGAAGCTGGTTGATAATGGAAATGTGCACGCTGTCATTACAGAAATTAATTTACACATGGTGACCATCGGCCGACAGCCTGCTCAGCTCTGCGCCGCCAATTTTAGTTTGATAACAATAATAACTATCGGTAAAAGCCATTGATATAAAAAGCTTCTCATTTTTCCATCTGATGCAATTTGTTTTCAGTCAAGGTGAGGGTAACCCAGACTTTTATGTAAATGGTAACAAGATTTGGGAGATGAGGACCTAAATTTGGGACGTCCGAAGGAACAATAATGATGTATTTTTAGTTAAAAACGCTGAAGAACGAGAGGTGCTGCCAAGGCAGGATAATCAAACTCCAATAAACTCAAAACGGCGAGGGAAAACAGGAGATACAGAACCGAGGAGACACCTGTGTAGACAATCAAGACAGACTAGGCCAGGGGTCGGCAACCCGCAGCTCTAGAGCCGCATGCGGCTCTTTAGCGCCGCCCTAGTGGCTCCTGGAGCTTTTTCAAAAATGTTTGATCTTTTTCTTCCTTTTTCCTTTCCTTTTTAATCGCGACATTTCAACTTTTTTCTCAAAATTTTGACTTTTTTCTCGACATTTCGACTTTTTTCTCAATATTTTGACTTTTTTCTCAATATTTTGACTTTTTTCTCAACATTTCGCCTTTTTATTCGACATTTCAAATTTTTTTCTCAACATTTCGACTTTTTTCTCGACATTTTGACTTTTTCTCGACATTTCGACTTTTTTCTCGAGATTGTACTTCAACATTAATCTCGACATTTTGAGTTTTTTCTCGAAATTTCGACTTTTTTCTTGACATTTCAACTTTTTTCTCGACATTTCAACTTTTTTCTCGACATTTCGACTTTTTTCTCGACATTTCAACTTTTTTCTCGAAGTGCATAATGAAAAAAAAAATCTTCCGCCAGTTATAACTAATATAGAAACATGCAGCATGTGCTGCCTTCATTCTAAGGCTGATACAAGACTTTTCATGTTTTGCGGCTCCAGACATATTTGTTTTTTGTGTTTTTGGTCCAATATGGCTCTTTCAACATTTTTGGTTGCTGACCCCTGGACTAGGCTAATAAAATACTTAAATATTTACATGACAAAGAAAAACAAAACTGAAATGGTAGCTGCAGAAAGACAGAGACAATGTGTGTGAGTGTGTGTGTGTGTCCTCCTCTGTACCTGAACGGCAGCAGTTTTGGGTGTGTGTGTGTTTTCTCCAACGCTTTCCCCACAAGCTGTTCATTTTCCTCAGGATACACTGAGCGTGTGCAGTAGACCACAGTCTGGACCTTTGAGACTGACAGATGAAGCCGAGCTGTCATGACGGCGCTGGTACCAGCGGGATGCACACAACACACTGCAATACACTGTTTGACGAGTGTGTGTTTCTTTTTGTTTATTGAAATCTGGGGCATATTTGCCTGAAAAGGTTCTGAGTCCGTATGTACTCACATGTGAGAGCGTGCTCTAGCAGGCGTTTCTGCTGGCTGGTCAGAGCCTGGAGTTTGCTTTTGGAAACAGAGCCGTGGGACAAGTCTGGCAGCAGGTCCCAGTCTGGTGACGAATTATTCAACAGCTTCATTTAAGCTCTTCATATTACCACCATCAGATATTTGTAATGTTACTGGACTGTTAAAATGTATTATTTTTGCAGATGATACGAATATGTAATGTTCTGGGAAAAATTTAAAGGAACTTCTGTCCTCAATTGAAAGGGAATTAAAAATTCTTAAACTTGGTTTGACGGTAATAGGTTATCACTTAACATTGAAAAAAAACAAAATTTATGGTTTTTGGAAACCAAAAAGAAATTTATGGGGATATTACATTAAAGATATGTGATTCTGAAATTGAAAGAGTATTTGATATAAAATTCTTAGGGGTTGTTATTGATTTTAACTTAACATGGAAACAACATATTAGATACATAAAAAGAAAGATTGCAAAGTCAATAGCAATCCTGTATAAGTCCACAAATATATGAAATCATAAAGCACTACATTTAATTTATTGTTCACTAATATTACCTTATACAGTATATCATATTGTGTGGGAGTTTGGGGCTCGATGTATAAGACAACAGTAAATGCTATAGTTCTCTTACAAAAACGAGCCATACGTATTATTAATAGGGTGGGATATTATGAACATACAAATCCATTGTTTATAAAATCCCATATTATGACATTTTATGATTTGGTTTATTATAAAATAAAGCAAATAATGTATAAAGTTAGATTAAAGTTACTCCCTGTCTGTGTACAACAGTTTTTCTCAATATATGAGTCAAAATATAATTTGCGTGATGTTTGTAAATTTGTTATAGAAAAAGCTAGAAAAGAGACTAAAAGGAGATGTATATCTCTTGTGGGAGTTAAATTATGGAATGACGCTAATATAGATTTACAAATGTGCAGCTCATTTTCAGTTTACAAAAAAAAGATTTGTAGAGCAATCTTTCAAAGCTACAAAGGTTAATATTTATTTGTTTTTTGTTTGCTGCTGTTCTTTGATATTTATATATATTTATATATATATATACTATTACTATATACTATAGTCTTTACTATTATATATGTAAACCTTATTGGTCCTCCTTTTCTGTTTTTTTCTGGGTTAGTTTTGCTATGTTTGTTAGTTTGTATGTAGGACAGGCATTAATATAAGCACTTTGCTTCTGCCTGTGCCTTTTCAGTCACTATTTTTCGATAATGTTTGTGTTCAATGTTTGTAGAGTGAAGTGACTGAATAAAGAATGTCAATCAATCAATCAATCAATCAAATCATGTCTGGATTGAAGGTTTTCATTGAGGTTTTTCTTTCAACCCCTTTCCTGAAATACCTCCATGTTCACTGTGCATAACGGCCACAGGGTCGCTGAGGGCGGAGGACGAGCACCGAGGCAGCACGATGATGACCTTCAGCCTTTCCACGCTGGCGTCCCACTCCTTCAGATCACAGAAGGCTTCTGACAGGACTTCAACATCTACGCAGGAGGCAATGACGAGTACACAGCTGAGCGTTGCAGAAGGTCCGGCCCAACAATAGAGCAGGACATGGCAATGTGATATGCAGGTATCAAGTGCAGCCAAAGCTAAAGACTTAATTATCCTGCTGACACATTAAGCCGTAGCGGTGGGTCAAAAGCTTCTTTGAGTGATGACCCCCCAATTTGGACTCATCGTAACCTGTAATGCTTCAGCTACTTTCTGAAACCGGAGAAAAATATGGAGATGTAGTTGATCACAGCTGCAAAACTGCAGGAACTAACTTAACAACAAATAAGTCCCTCATCAAATTTGACAAGAAAACTTATAGCCATTAAATTTGTATATTTCATCAATTTTAACAGTTTTAACCTTTTGATTTCCATTTATTTCTTTGCAGTAATTTGAGTATTTTTCTATAATTTCCTTTAAAAGACAGTTAGGATTTAATAATGATCAGGACCTTGAGGGGATAGCACGCACAACAAAACCAGAACTTATTGGTAACTTAATACTCAGGCATTTACTCAGGCATATACTTAAATCGAGCAATTTTCTTATTTCTTATATTATTTTTTCTTAAATGAGTTTTTGAAGTGTAAACAAAAAATAATCGTTCATTAACTGTAATTGAGGTAGTTACAGGTTCAAGATTCAAGAAATTGATACAAGCTCATAATCACCCAGCCGTAGGTCTGACCCTGTGAATGGCAGGCTGTGCAATGATGAGAGGTCCCAGCGTAGCCCCAGTGGGACCACTGGGGCTAGGGTTGCCACCCGTCCCGTAAAATACGTAATTGTCCTTTATTTAAGAAAAAAATGTTGCGTCCCGTATTGAACTAATACGGGACACGATTTGTACCGTATTTTCATTAACTTTTACACCATATTCTAGTTGAATTATTGAAATAAATTAACTTTTACACCATATTCTAGTTGAATTATTGAAATAAATTAACTTTTACATCATATTCTAGTTGAATTATTGAAATAAATTAACCTTTACTCCATATTCTAGTTGAATTATTGAAATAAATTAACTTTTACACCATATTCTAGTTGAATTATTGAAATAAATTAACTTTTACACCATATTCTAGTTGAATTATTGAAATAATTTAACTTTTACACTATATTCTAGTTGAATTATTGAAATAAATTAACTTTTACACCATATTCTAGTTGAATTATTGAAATAAATGAACTTTTACACTATATTCTAGTTGAATTATTGAAATAAATTAACTTTTACACCATATTCTAGTTGAATTATTGAAATAAATTAACTTTTACACTATATTCTAGTTGAATTATTGAAATAAATTAACTTTTACACCATATTCTTCACCTGTAGGCTATATTACATCTGGGCTGATATGGACATACGTAGCATAGGAGGCTATTTCAGCTGCTAGTATGGTTGTCTGTCTCTACAGTCATGCAAGTTCAATGCTATTAAAACACTTTAAACTTTAAATCAAAGCATTTTGTTTTTTCATATAAAATAAACACATTTTTATTCAGTTTAGAAGTTTTGGGGCTTTTTTTTGGCTCCTGCGCTGCTGAAATCAGGGCGTCCCTTATTTCTATTTCTGAAAGGTGGCAACCCTAACTGGGGCCACTGGGACCACTGGGACCACTGGGATCCCTCATCATTGCAATGATGTTTTCTGGAGAAGAAAGTCTCGAGATGTCCCAGCGTAGTGGGACTGCTGGCCTCCCCCAGAATTGACCAGACTGGCTGTCACTGTTGCTATTTTAGCTAAACCTAGCCCATTTTAGTTTATGATGTACCTTTGACAATATTTCTGTGTCTCTCCTCTCTTTGTTCTTTATTCTCTCTTTTCTGATCTCCCTTTACCTGCTCTACCGGCTGGCCTTTGACAAGAGGGTCCCCCCTTGTGTGTCAGGTCCTGCGTGTTCCCTTGCCACTGTTTGGCTTAATGTTTTTCTCCCACCAGGGGAGTTTTTAATAATAGTATAATAACCTGCCATTTTACCTGCCCTTGTTTAGGTAATAATTGCCCGGGGGTCATGCAAACCTGTATTGTAAAAGTGTATAATGTAAAAATAAAATTTATTTGATGCACGGCTAATGCTACCTTACATTTATTCTGTCAGAATAAATAATGTAAAATACGACCAACATGACTTCGGGAGGGAAATCTGGCTGTTGGGTTCTCGGCCATAGGCAGCCTTTTCTTGTGGACTTTTAGAGGCCAACCCGGAGCTGGTTACAGCAGCTAGTAAAATTAACAGCACAACAAGCCATGGGATCTCTGCTATAAGAATTATTATGCTTTCTTAGCTCTTTATTCACAGTTCAGATGTCAAGTTCACCAAAAACAATGTTAATGCCATCGATTGGAATGCATGTTTATTTCTTATATTCAGTACTCGAGTTGAGGGGGGATGAGGGGGGATGGCCTCCCCCCTGAAATAAAAACGGTCCAAATCATCCCCCCTGTAAAACTGCCACCCCCCTTTCCATCCCTTATGTCATTTCATCAATGAATGTGGTTTTACTGCTATTTCAACATTTAAAGTCATCACCAGAAAAATAACACCAGAAAAATAACTTATTTGACCATTTCACCTGTTTCAAGTACATTTTCACTTTAAATAAGTAGGAAAATCTGCCACTGGGACAAGATTTTATCTTCTTATTACAAGCAAAAAAATCTTGTTCCACTGGCAGATTTTTCTACTTATTTCAAGTGAAAATCTACTTGAAACAGGTGAAAATTGTTGTTTTTTCCAGTGATGATTCTTGTTTTAAGTGTAATGAGATTTTTTTTTACTAAAACGAGATATTTTAACTAGAAATAAGACAAATATTCTTGTAAGATTTTGATTTTTTTGCAGTGATTCATTATTACTTATCCTGTGAAGGACAGAGTCATATTGATAAGTTCAGAAAACTGTTTTTTATTGTTGTATTTTGATGTATTTGGTGTAAGCCCAGTGGATATTTAAAGCTTACAGAAGGCTGCATTTAACTGCTGCTATGTCATTCCTGCAGTATTTCTGCAGGTGTTTTGGTCAGTGCTATTATTTGTAATATATTATATTATTTGTAATCAGCACAAATTATCTGTCCCCGTATGATAAAATCCACCATCCCCCCTGAATTCTTTTTACAACTCGAGTACTGCTTATACTTAATCACAATGTTAAATCAGAATTGACTCACTTTTGGAACCAGCATCTGTACTTATACACGTTTCAGAGAGGGCATCCCCCTCATCATCAGACCTCTCTGCAGTGTTTGTGTCACTCACTTTCGATATCCATCTGTGCGTGCTGCTCCTGCATCTCCTGTACTTGAGAAGGTGAATGGTCAGCACCGCAGACCAGAACTCGGCCCGAGCGGGCAGCGGACACGACGGCTATGTGAGCCGCCGTCACGGCCGAGAAGGAGCCCGCCACCAAGACGTCTCCTTTCTCAAACAACAGGGGCTGCAGCACGCTTACAGCCACGCACACACTCCTGTCCTATAAAGAGAGGACGTCACAGAGACAAGGAGACGGGTTATTCACACCGGCATGGAGGAACTCCCTGTGTTTTTCCTGATTAAACTCTTTACATCGACAGACTGTTGTACCGTTAACCCAGTTTACACAAATTGTACAATTTTAAACTCTTGGCATGAAGAGCAAAACTTCCGCTCCATCTCCCTGCAGTTTTGTAAAATGTTATTCAAGTAAAATGACTATTAGTTCCAAATGAAGCAATAAGTCACATTTTGCTCCCTCATCTAAATCCTCTATGGGTGCTGTGTTCCAAGAATGTAGGGATGCTGAATAGAAGGGATATTGATGGTCCATAAAAATACCACCTGGAAAACTGCAGATGTTTCAGATGAATTACTGTCCAGCAAAAATAAAGGGAGTAATCAGGATTTGCATTGTTGGTGCGTTTTTAATTAGGGCCCGAGCACTGACAGTGCGAAGGCCCTATTGTATCCGTAGGAAGTTTTCTCGTTTTTTTTTCTTCCGACGAAATTAAGGCCTTTTTGCCCCCCTAAATGTGCCCCAAAAGTCACCAAATTTTGCACGCAAGCCAGGCCTGGCGAAAAAACTGATATTTCATGGTTTGCATTAATGGGCGTGGCCTAATGGCTCAACAGCGCCCCCTAGAAAACTTTGTGCCTCAAGCCCCACAATACGGTTTGACGTACATGCACGAAAAATATGTACACACCTGTATCATGTCGCAACTTAAAGAAAAGTCTCTTGGCGCCATGACCGAAACCGAACAGGAAGTCGTCCATTTTTAATTAATTGTGTAATTTTGGTGCAATTTATGCCATTTCTTCGGCGTTAATGCGGCCCCAAACCATAACGTGCACGCAGGTGTGTTATACATCAAAATGTGCGTCTAGATCCTGCAACGATGCGCATTACTTTTCTCAGTCAAAAGCGTTACCGTGGTGGCGATAGACGCCAAAAAGCGCGCCCCCCTTCATCTGATTGGTCCATATTTGATAGTTCCTATTTTCTGGTATAACGTTTGAATGGTTTGACATAAAGAGTCGTGGGTGGTGTCATCGGAATCAGATTTGAGTACTTGACCTTCATTGGCATGAATTAGCCCCGCCCCTTCTTCTGATTGGTCGATATGTGATAGTTCCTACTTTCTGCCATAACTTTTGAATGGTTTGACATAGAGAGTCGTGGGTGGTGTCATCAGACTCGGTTTTGAGTCCTTGAACTTTATTGATGAAAATTGCACGTGCGAGGGCCCGTTCATCGCTGCTTGCAGCTTCAATTATGTGTTGAATCCTCTCAGCTTCTTTTAAGTTGTGAAGAGCATATCCAGTGCATATCCACTTTTATACATTGACTTTTACCTTTAACTTCTGACTCGGGTAGTAAAGAAATTATTAAATAAGAAAAGGAAAAAAATCACCAAACACTTCCATCTACTTTGTGCACCAAGAAAGGATTTTTTCCCCCTCGTCTTTCAATCAGTGTTCACAAACATGTTTCTACCTGTATGTTCAGCACATGTGTGGTCGAGAGGGGGCTGTGCTGGATCGCTGCGTGCAGATGTTGGGGGAAGACCAGAGTATCTGGACACAGGGGGTCCCTGGAGAAGGTCGACTCAGTGAGGTCAGTCATGCTTTCTGCTTCACTCAGGCCGGCGCTTCGTAAAGTGTCACAAACTTCATCAACGCTACCGAAGGGAGATAAAAACATGTTTTTGTGTTTGATACCAGTTCTCACTCATAACTCGTCAAATACTGAAGATCATTTAGAAGCCGGTCACTTCACCCGGTTATCCTTCTCTGACCATGTTTCCTTGGTGGCCCTGGCACCTTATCTGACTCAAGATGCAGCTCAACTCCTGCTAGAGACCGGCCTCGATTACAGAAATCCCCTTCCAGCTTGTGCGATCAAACCCAAAAAGCTCCAGAATGCAGTGGTGCATCTGGTCTTTAATCAGCCCAGGAAGGCATCCGTCACACCTCAGTTCATTGAGCTTCACAGGCTGCTCTAATAAAACACAAGTCCCTATCACTGGCGTACGAGGTGATCAGGGGGTCCGCACCTGCCTATGTGAACTATATCGTAAAGTCTTACGCCCATTCACGAGCACTGCACTCTTCACAAGAACACAGCCCGGCCCTTTCCTCTCTTCACAAAAGGAGATATCAGTCGAGACTGTTCTCCCCCGTCGTTCCTCAATGGTGGAACAAGTTACTAGTGGCTAAAAGACGAGAGTCGTCCCTTGCTACGTTCAAGAAGGAGTTGAATACTGTCCTCTTCCAACAACACCTTCTGTCATGACCTGCGTTCCCCCTTTACCTTTATGAACTGCAACTGAATCTCGCCTTAACTGCACCTACTTTGCGATCTATTATGTTACTGTAGCTTGATTGTGTTACTCTGTTGGGAGTCGCGTCTACTGCCTTGGGTTTGATTGCACAGTATTCCCAGTACTCTAGTTGAGGGGGGATGAGGGGGGATGGCATCCCCCCCTGAAATAAAAACGGTCAAAATCATCCCCCCCTGTAAAACTGCCATCCCCCCTTTCCATCCCTTATGTCATTTCATCAATGAATGTGGTTTTACTGCTATTTTAACATTTAGAGTCATCACCAGAAAAATAACTTATTTGACTATTTTCACCTGTTTCAAGTAAATTTTCACTTGAAGTAAGTAGGAAAAATCTGCCAGTGGGACAAGATTTATCTTCTCATTACAAGCAAAAAAATCTTGTTCCACCGGCAGATTTTTCTACTTATTTTAAGTGAAAATCTACTTGAAACAGGTGAAAATTGTTGTTTTTTCCAGTGATGAGTCTTGTTTTAAGTGTAATGAGATTTTTTTTACTAAAATGAGACATTTTAACTAGAAATAAGACAAATATTCTTGTTAAGATTGTGAGTTTTTGCAGTGATCCATTTTACTTATCCTGTGAAGGACAGAGTCATATTGATAAGTTCAGAAAACTGTTTTTTATTGTTGTGTTTTGATGTATTTGATGTAAGCCCAGTGGATATTTAAAGCTTACAGAAGGCTGCATTTAACTGCTGCTATGTCATTCCTGCAGTATTTCTGCAGGTGTTTTGGTCAGTGCTATTATTTGTAACATATTATATTATTTGTAATCAGCACAAATTATCTGTCCCCATATGATAAAATCCACCATCCCCCCTGATTTTTTTTTTACAACTCGAATACTGAGTATTCCCCTTAAGCATTATTTTGGGACATGAAAGAGCTACACTGCCCGTAACGGTCACAAAGTAACATATATGTACAATGTCAGCCAGGTTTTCCACACTCGAATGCATTGTACTGTGTATTTTGTATAGTGGGGGAATTGTGGGAGACATTATTGAGCCCTTCACAAGTAGACCAGTGTGGACCCCCGGAACCAGTATGAAATATGGTGTGGGCTCCTAGATGAGGCACCAGTAGGACAGCAGCCCAAGCAAAACACGCAGTGATCTTGATGTGGTCTTAGCTACAGAATCTCCTCACAGGGCCCAAAAAATAGAAAACTACTATAGATCCAGCCACATGTAGGAGGCACGTGTGCTTTACATGGTAAAGCTCAACTATGGGATGGCTAAATGAATATCTGTATAGAAGCCCAAATGGCAAAAGTGCAGGGTTTCTTATGTGAGATTATCCTGAAGACTCATATGGGGGCCAAAAGGAGAAAAAGCTGCTGTGGGCTCTGATTGGGGTAAACCAACATAAGGACTGTGTAATTGGTCTGTGGGATACAAACCCACAGTAAACCCACATCTGGGCAGAGGTGTCAAAAGTATTCACATTCATTACTCAGGTAGAAGTATAGATACTAGAGTTTAAAAATACTCCTGTAGAAGTTGAAGTATCAACTCAAGTTTTTTACTCAAGTAAAAGTATAAAAGTACTGGTTTCAAAACTACTTAAAGTATAAAAGTAAAAGTAATGTAAGGGGGAAAAAGCCATTAAGGACAAAAGCCATTGAAAATGAATGTATCTTAGTATAATGCAAATATATTAAAGGACCATAAATGTGTACTATTGAGCATTAACATGTGTTTCAGAGAGCAGGAGATATGATGACTAGTTGCCTATAAGTATTGTTATGGTGCAAAAAGTCAAACTTCAGAGGCATGTTATCATTTATCCTAACCTTTATTGGAATGTACATCCAAGTTTAGTTGCAGGAATCTGAGGGAACGGATGTAAGAACAAAACTGGACAAGAACATCTGAAACAACCACAACCAAATTCGCAATTTAACTGGATAGTTTTTTTTTTAAAGGCCGAAATGAAATAGAGTAACGAGGCTGTTTTTAAAATGTAAGGAGTAAAAAGTACAGATAATTGCGTGAAAATGTAAGGAGTGAAAGTAAAAAGTCGTCTGAAAAATAATTACTCCAGTGAAGTATAGATAAACCAAATTTCTACTTAAGTAAGGTAACAAAGTATTTGTACTTTGTTACTTGACACCTCTGCATCTGGGGCGGCTGATGGGCAGGTTTGCTGCTGTTCGGTTATCCTAAACCAGGTACTTTGTGACCTGGAAGTTAAAATAAAGCCATAAAACCACAAAAAGACTTTGTGAAAGACAGTTGTCTCAATTATTCTTCTGCTTGGGAGTCAAGTATCTGTCCCCGCGCTCTCCTCCAAGCTCGGCACACCTGTCAGCGTTGGCTGAATATCAAACATTTTTTCCCTCTGTGCGGGGGCAGACTGACACAGACGAATACCTGCCTGCTACCATAAATAAGCCGCTACGCAGCCCCTGTTTTCTGTTGATAAGCCAGCACTACAGAATGACATTTTCCTGTCGTTGTTTACTTATTGGTCCATGCAGTGCTCCACTTATCTCTCCTGAAGGAAGAAGTGTGGCAACATGGCGCTGTAGAGCAGTTCCCCTTGTGTCACAACATGACAATGAAGGAGCAGACGGGGTAAGTGAGCATTGAAAAGGCCTCATGACGACGGGTCAGAGTGTGATCAGTTGGAAATGAGAATGTGTTGCTGATCCAGATGTATCAGCTCACTTGACTTAATAAATGCTGCACCAGTCAGCCTCGTATACATCCCTCCGACCTTCAGTGACAAGTAAATCCACGTGGAAATCCTTCAAAAGAAGATCCTGCTCAAGTTAACACCCTGTGACTTAAACACTTATTTTTAAACAGGTGAGATATGCTTCATGTGATTCTTGTGTTTAACCACTAAGAGGGAGGTGGATATCTGTATTTGTTTGTGAAACAGAAACCTGTACCTCGCCATACGAGTGTTGATCCACGCATAAACCGGCAAGGATTTCGCCCTGTGCTGTTTCGTTCTGACAGAATCCGTCAGAAAAAGAGACACACTCCGCAGATTTTGTTTCACTCTGAAGCGAGCCAGAGATGCCGCCAGCTTCGTCTTCCACCTGCAACAAACGCAGGACAGCCTTCATCTTAAACATACCGACCATAAATGTTTAAACCTGACAATGTTACACTCACTTCTGCAGACTGTTCTCCAGCTCCTTAACCTCCTGGATAACCTCTTGTCCTTCCTTTGCTGGACGTTTGCGCAGAAGGAACTTCCTGTCCTGGAAATCAAACAGCATCACCATCGCCAGTGGCAACAAGTCGCTGCCCTACAAAGACGAGGTTGGGATTAATACTGTAATATTGGTGGAAGGAACAGTTTTAAAATCTATTGTAATATTATCAAACATTAAAAACTGTCTGAGTGTGATACAACGTTGGGACAGCTATTAATTCACTTTCTGGTCATGTTTTGGCAGTCTGAGTCAGAATGGATAATCAGAAAATAAAATGGACCAATTCTTTTTTTTTACTTTATTAAAATGACAATTACAATAGTTATCAAGACATTTTTGAACAATACTTGACAGAGGGCTTTTTATGGAGCTAGAACAGTCTCATAATTCGCAAATGCACACACAGTTTCACAAATGCACAGGAAAAAATTCACAAATGCACACACCGATCCGCAAATGCACACACCGTGCACTCTTATGATTGGCTGAAACAAAGGAAGACATCTGATTGGTTGCAGATCCTTCTGTGTTAAAAAAACGTATTTGTGGATCGAGTCACGTCAGGGGAGTCTCAAAAGTCACACGCAAATCCAGCGCAGCTCACAGACAAAAAAACGTTTGTAAATCAGGTTATATTTGTGTGTGCTTCAAAAATACATTTGTATATCTTGTCCTACGCACGTGTGAATTGTTCTGTGCATTTGTGAAACTTGTCCTGTGCATTTGTGAAAGGGTGTGTGCATTTGCGAATCGGTGTGTGCATTTGTGAAACGGTGTGTGCATTTGCGAATTATGAGACTGTTCTAGCTCCATAGCTTTTCAGTCACATTTTTCAAGTTAGCACTTAAATGATTACATGTTTAAATATTCCTTCACTGATGTCCATCTTTGCAGCAACAAGTCCATTCTCATCTGCAGCTTAGCTGTCATGGGCTCCATAACATAGATTTGTTTCAGTCTCATCTTCCACTGAGTTCTTGTCGGTGAGAGTCTTCTTCTTTCAATTTACAGTTACAGTCTTTCTTGCAATCATCAAAAGTATACGTAATATATATCTCTTGTCCCTGCTTGTTACATTGTCTGGGAACACTCCCAGTACAAATAGCATGTGATCCATAGGAATTACAGTGTTCATTATCTTTTCAATCTCCTCCTTCACATCTCGCCAAAACCTTTCCAGTACTGGACAGTCCCAGGAGACATGTGAATGATCACCAATCAACCCACAGTTCCTCCAACAAAGTGGAGACACTGAATGTTTATAAAATGTCTAGTGGGGTCCTAAAAAATCGGACTTTTGTTTTCCAGTCGAATTCTTTCCATACGTTATTGTTGATACCTGAATGGCAATTCAAACACATGTCCTCCCAGACCACGTCCTCTATTATCACATTCATTTCAAGCTCCCATTTCTCCTTTACATCAAGTGTATTATCAGACATATCACATGATATATTACCATAAATATGTGAGACATGATTCTTAGTTGGTAGGCATTTCTCAATTACCATAATAAAATAATTTTTAATATTCGTGGAATCTCTTCTAATCTTGTCCCACTCTATGTGAGACTGGATGTAATGTCTAAGTTGTAAATATCGAAAAAAAATCTTTTGGTGGTAGCGCAAACTGAGTCTGCAACTGAGAAAAGGGTTTGAATTCGTTGCCTTCAAATAGTTGGTTAATTGTTTTCAGGCCATTACAGCCCCAGCGTTTGAATCCACTATCCCACACTGATGGTAAAAAGTCTATGTTTCCTGCCAATGGCATAGCTCGTGACAGAGAAACTGCCCCTCCTAGTCTCTTCCTGACAGCATCCCATACCCGCAGAGTATGCCTGATCCATACGTTGTCTGTCTTGAGCTTGTTCTGCAAATTTTTTACTCAAAAAGGGTAAGGCTCTCAGGTCAATCCCTTGCACTGAGTTCTGCTCTATTTGAATCCACCTGATGTCTTGGTTGTTGTATATCCACTGGGTTATGGCAGTAAGTTGGCTTGCCCAATAATAGTATTTGAAATTAGGTAGTGACAGACCCACCTTGTCCTTTGATGAGCACAGCACTTTTAATCTTACTCTGGGTCTTTTATTTTACCAAATGAACCTGGAGATGAGTTTGTCCAATAGGGTGAAAGTAGACATGGGTACCCAAATGGGTAAATCAAATCAAATCAAACTTTATTTGTAAAGCACCTTTCATACAAAAAATGTAACACAAAGTGCTTTTCATAAAACATAAACATAAAATGTATTAATGCCCCCCCCCCCCCCCCCCCCAAGACACAAGCAGACACACAGTGCAGACATGGCTAGGCACAGAGGATCCAGGTGAGGAAACGGTAATAGGGAGCCGTCCAGGCCAGGAGGTCTCATAGCCCGCAGCTACAAGGGGGGGGGGGGGGCCACAGAGACCATCCCGGCCCGGACGGATAGAGGAGTCCACACCACAGCGGTGAAGCCGTGGTGCAGAGCTCCACAACCATCCAGGCCAGAACGACCCCCAGGACGACCCCCTGCAGGCCAGAGTCACTCCCAGCATGGAGGCTCCCCATGAGGAAACACTGGAGATAAAAGCTACAAGAGAGCAGGATAAAATACACTAATAGAGTTTAAAAAGTATAACATAACGTAAAATCCTAAAAGTATGTCTAAAAAGCAAGACATTAAAAACTAAAGGAATAAGACAGTAAAATGTATAAAATAGACCATAAATAACGAATCAAATATTTAGATAAAACATTAAGATAAAACAATGAAAATAAATTATGATAAAAAAAGGATAAACTAAATATAAAACAGAGCAGTAAGATCCAATAAAAATAAGGGTGAGCATAAAAAATGTAAAAGAGTTAAATGAGTCAGTTAAAAGCCTGATTAAAGAGATGGGTCTTGAGCCTCTTTTTAAAAACATCAACAGTCTCTGCGGCCCTGAGGTTCTCCGGGAGGCTGTTCCACAATCGGGGACCATAAAAACTGAATGCCGCCTCCCCGTGTGTCCTGGTTCTAACTTTTGGTATGGTTAAAAGGCGAGCACCGGAGGACCTCAGGGTCCGCGAGGGTCGATAGGGTAAAAGTAGTGCAGACAAATAAGAAGGCCAAGACTTCAGTAAAGACTGAAACAAATATAGGAGCCTTGGCAATATATTCATTTTCACAGTTTCTATTCCGCGGAATAGGGAGAGTGGGAGAACATCCCACCTCGCCAAGTCTTCTTTTACTTGTTTTAATAATTTATCGTAATTCCATTTAAATAATTGTGAGGGAATGGGAGTAAGTGTAGTACCCAGGTACCAAAACCCTTGCTGGGAATGTCGAAAGGTCACTGTATTATTTAGTTGGGGGGGCCAAGACCCAGAAATCAGCATCGCCTCAGACTTACTCTCATTGACTTCGTAGCCTGAGATTGAACCATATGTATGCAGACATTCCATGAGCAGAGGAACCGAAGACAAGGGATCTTGCAAGAGTAACAAAATGTCATCCGCAAACATGTCATCTAATAAGCCCTGTATTTTTGGATTCTGCCTTATGGCTTCTGCCAGAGGTTCAATACTTAGAGCGAACAAAACTGGTGACAGAGCGTCTCCCTGTCTTGTCCCTCGTTTGAGCTTAAAAACTTTTGAACAGTATCCATTAACTCTCACTCTGGACCTTGGATCCTAAAAAATTGACCAATCATTAAAAGAAATGCACTTGAAAGCAGATATCTAGGTGTCTGAGGTCACCTTGGTGTCTGAGGTGACCTGAAAATGTCAGTCAGAGAGCAGCTCAGATCAGCCAAAGTCCATTGTGACATCACAGACCCAGATCCAGGGGTGGACTGGCCATCGGGCATACCGGGCATTTGCCCGGTGGGCCGATGGGGATGTTGGGCCGGGCTGGGCCAAAAAAAAAAAAAAATTTTTTTTTTTTTTTTGGCCCGGGCAGGCCTATCGGCCCATTTGATTTTGTTTTTTACCTGACGACAACTGGTACCACTGGCCGATTGGTTATGATGAGTTTGTTTGATTGGTTATGGGCTGGAGTCAGGGCCGCCGCAAGGGGTGTGCGAACCGTGCGACCACACGGGGCCTCGCGCCCCAAGGGGGCCTCGCGCTATGGGCCGTTTTTTTTTTTTGTTTTTTTTTTTCAAAAAATTCTTTTTTTTTCAATTTTTTTTCGTTTTTTCCCTTATAAATATCAACAGTCACGTTCCATTACAGACCTAAATGTGTACTAGTCTGTGCATATCAATAAATATATGTGCAATGATGCGCGTGTCTGTTGTTCAACACAACTGATCAGACCAAGCGCAGACACAAGCTGCTCTGATCCAGACGGGTGGAGTTGGAACAAACTGTCACATAATGTCGAGAGAACGAGACAGATTCAGGAAATTTCCATCAGGGGATGAAAAAAGAAAAAAACTAAAGAAAATTGAAGAGTTTAATGTCTCTCTGAAAGGCTCGTTTGATAAATTTGTTACAAAAATCACCGATCCGACCGGGTCTCAAGCAGCCGTGGGGCCCCGCGTCGAGGCAAGCCAAATGATGATGAGGCAGGGGAAGGTATCCAGTATTTTGCTAATTGGAGAGTTAAAATTGCACATATAGACACCCGATCCGACCCGAAAAACCCAAAAAATTTCGCCAAGAGGCCCCCGCAGCCATTCCACACAGAGCCTCGCAAATCTCCCAGGCAGCTCTGGCTGGAGTAGTCACAACATTAGAGCACGTGGCTTATTATTAGGGCCCGAGCACTGAAAGTGCGAGGACCCTATTGTATCTGTGATGTTTATTATTATTATTATTATTATTATTATTATTCTCGCCGTAAATAAATTGCCTTTTTGGAGGCCTTAAAATGCTCGAAAACTCACCAAATTTTGCACACGCTTCCAGAGTCGCGTAAAATTACGTATTTTATGGGCGACAGGCATGGGTCCACAAGAATGGGCTCTATAGCGCCACCTATTTTATGTTTTTTGACGAGCCCCACAATATGGTTTGACTTACAGCAATGACCTTTATGTGAGTATTATATTAGACAAAGAGCTACAAAAAAGTCTCTTGGACCCATGCTCTAAGTTACACAGGAAGTCCGGCATTTAGAACAGAAAATGTCATTTTTTATGAATTCTGATCATTTCTAGGCCTCGTACTTTAACGAACTCCTCCTAGAGATTTTATCGAATTGGCTCACAACTTGGTTTGTACAATCTAGATACATGGCCGACGCTAAATTGCGAAGCTTTTAAGTTTCTGCCAGAGGGCGTGACCGTAGTGATCCGGCGAAGTTTGAGGTCATTTTTAAGCTTCGCCATCAAACATCAATTGGCTGTAATTCAGCAATACATGATTTGATGTGGTTGAAAACGTATGTGCATGATTGTAGACTGAGCCTGAAGACATCTATGGTGGAATATTCAGGATCAGTTGTAGCGCCACCTGTTGGCACCAGGAATTGTCATGTCTTCTAGTTTGCATCTGTGCTCCAAACGAGATCAGTTTCTTGATCTCAAAGTTGGTGAGATAATAGGTAAGGCATTGACGATGAGTGACAGAGAAAATTGTAAGTTTGTGTCAAAGGGCGTTGCCGTTGGAGGTTGTCAAATTTCGGGGTCTCGCCATGAACATAAAAGTTGTTGTAACTTAAACATAATTGGTCAGAATCAACCCAAAATCAATTCATGTAATCAGGCTTCCATTCTGAACAAGTGGATATGACAATCTTGGATGAACTCCATAGCGCCACCTTTTGGTCAGGTATACATTTTTCATCAAATTATGTGCTATAATTGCTGTTTCGTTCATCCAATCTTAAAGCAATCGACACATATGATTGTCAGTAGGTCCCTTGTTGACCGTGTCGCGTATCGTGGTTGTAATTTGAAAGGAATTGGCATTTTTATGTCACTCTGTATTTCTGGTAAAATATTAATTAAAAATCAGAGATTTTGTGTAAGGAAAATTAAATGGCAGTTTCAGATAGCTTACAACAGGACTAAAAAATTATACACTGGAACATATTATTTTTGAACAACTCCGTCACTCTAAAAATTAAAAAAATGAACTAATAACATAAAAAGCTATGTCTTTGTCACAAAATGTCAAAATTGACATCCGACTTCATAGATATGTTGTTTACTATAATGAGAAAATATCATGTTAATTCTATAAGTCAAAGATACATGAGTGATTTTAAAATAATATTTATGTGTGATCAGGCTGCCTGACATGTTGATCTCTCAGTCTCTCAGCTCCAGCAGCACTGAGTGGAGAGGGGAGGGGCTGAGCTCCCGCCGGGCGAAGGTGTTTGGAATGCGTGCGCAGCTCCCCCGGGGGCGGGGGGGGGTAGGGGTGGATGTGGGTGGAGGGGGTTGGGGGGGGTGGAGTTTGGAATGCGCGCGCAGCTCCCGCGGGGGAAGGGGCTGGTGTTCAGCGCGGCCGCCATCTTGGTCAAGGCGCCGCATTGACTGCCTGAGAACATCGGGCGTGGCCGCCATCTTGGATCGTTTTTTTTTTTTTTTTTACTTTATTTAAAAGAATTATCATAAAACAGTATACACGAACAGTATACAAATAAAAAACAGAACATGTGCCAGGGGTGATGTTTGTTATTCAAGAAGATTAAACATATAACACAAGTCTACGGTTTTAAAAGCCTTTTCATTTGTTGATTTTAGGATTAATTTCAAGTAAAGTTCCATTTCTTTCTGGATAACAAAAAAACAAGGGGTTTTCTTTGAAAATTTACTCTTACGAATATGGAATTTGGCAAGAAATAAAAACAGATTTATCAAAAAGTAACATTTTCCTTCTTTTTTAGAGAAACAATGGAAACCAAAAACAACATTTTCCCAATATAAATTAAAATCTATACCAAAGGAGTCAATAATAAATTTGCTAATATCTGCCCATAGTTTTTTCGAATAAGAGCAAAGCCAAAATAAATGGACAACTGTTTCTGGATGTAAATTACAGAAGGAACAATTTGTATTAATGTCCTTTTTAAATTTCTGCATGTAATGGTTAGCAGGATCATATTTATGTATGATTTTGTAAGAGACCTCCTTAACCTTATTTGTGATTAAAAACTTGTTAGGAAGCATCCAAGTTTTTTTCCAATCAATATGATCTGTGAAACGATTCCAATAAACAGTAATATTAGGGGTAGCAACAATATCTTTTTGAAATAAGGCACGTAACCTTTTATTATTATTCTTTTGGGTCAGTGAAAAACATATTTTACCTATTGGGGAGTCAGTTGAGAATGGGACAGACACATTTCTAGACGAGGAAGTACAACTGTTTTTAAAAAGCATTAAGGACCTGATGGAATAGCATTGGCGACAACTGAGAATTCTTCAGGAGTTACTTGAAGACTATATCGTGATGAAAAGTCTCTGTAAGACAGCACAACTCCTTCCTCATTTAGCAGCTGACTCACCAGCCAGATCCGGTTCTGAAACCAGGTTTAAAAAAAAAGGGATTTATTTCTAACTAGGATATCTCTATTGTTCCAAATAATATAACGGTGGGGTGAAAAGTTATGCTTATAGATAAGAGTCCATGCAAGGAGGACCTTTTTATGAAATACAGATAACTTAACTGGAATTTTTTCTACATTATAATTACAAGACAGTATGAAATGAAGGCCTCCAAAACGAGAGAAAATATGGTGGGGAATAAAATTCCAGATTGAGGTGGGATTCTTCATAAAATTTTTCGCCCAATTAATTTTAAATGTATTGTTTAAAGTTTTAAAATCCAGGAAATTAAGCCCTCCAGATTCATAAGTATTCATGACTATACTTTTTCTAATGTAATGTATATGATTTTTCCATAGGAAATTAAAAAGCATCTGGTTAACAGTTTTACTAATTTTATTATCTAAATGTAGTGAGATAGCAGCATAAATTAGTCGAGAAATTCCTTGGATCGGTATCGCTTTGACTCCAGTGCGTTCACTTCTATTGTGGAAGGAGGTGTCTGCATAAGTAAAATAACTATAACTTGCTTAATTTTCAACCGATTTTCACGCAGTTTTCTTTGTTACAAACGGCAGACATGTAGCTACGATACAGGATGCTTGATGTACGTTAAATATGCAGGCTTTCATGCTAAAATACGTTCTGCAGGTAGTCACACTACTGGTTATGCTATTCAGGTATACACACACACACACACACACACACACACACACACACACACATATATATATATATATATATATATATATATATATATATATATATATATATATATATATATATATATATATATATATATATATATGTATATATATATGTATATATATATATACATACACAAACACACACACACAATATACACAAAACAAAATACAGTATAGCATATTAATGAATGTATTAATATATTTGAATAACAGACATAACAAACTTAAAAACAAAAAACATAACGGATGACAGCATACAATTGTCATAATGGAGCAAAAAGAAGAAACATTTGGAAGGAGTGTGTGTGTGAGGAATTGTATTTTAGTGTTATAAATGAAATTATATAATAATGCAATCGCTATGATATATAATTTTACAATATAATACAGTCAAAAATATATGAAATGAAGCAACATACAATATAATAATACAATATGCTATATTACTGGGTACGCTTATATGATATAACAACATGTAATATAATATGGTATAATAGATTAATATAATATCATACATTCTGGACCATGAGATACTGCCGTACTGTATGATCGTCGTTCATTTGAGTGATCTGATTTTAACTACTATCCTCTCATCTGTACCGCCATGATTTTCTCTGTATGTGTCTCTGTCTTTCTTTCTTTCTTTCTTTCTTTCTTTCTTTCTTTCTTTCTTTCTTTCTTTCTTTCTTTCTTTCTTTCTTTCTTTCTTTCTTTCTTTCTTTCTTTCTTTCTTTCTTTCTTTCTTTCTTTCTTTCTTTCTTTCTTTCTTTCTTTCTTTCTTTTTATTCTTCTGACGAAAGGAGGTCCTTTTTGCCCCCCTAAACGGCCCAAAAAGTCATCAAATTTTGCACCAAGCCAGGCCTGGCGATAAATTTGATTTTTATGGTTTGCATTAATGGGCGTGGCCTAACGGCTCAACAGCGCCCCCTAGAAAACCTTTCTCTGCCATAACTTTTGAAAGGTTTGACATAAAGAGTTGTGGGTGGTGTCATGGGACTCGGCATTGAGTCCTTGACCATAATTGGTGAAAATTAGCCCAGTCCCTTTAGGGACAACCAATCAGAAGGTTGTCCCTATTTCCTGCTATAACTTTTGAATGTTTTGACATAGAGTCGTGGGTGGTGTCATGGGGCTCTGTAATGAGTCCTTGAGCTTCTTTGGCCTTAATTAGCCCCGCCCCTTCTTCTGATTGGTCGTCCCTTTTTACTGCTATAACTTTTGAATGGTTTGACATAGGAAGTCGTAAGTGTCATTTCTGATATGCTTATGGGGGGTGGTGGCCGTGAGTGCGAGGGCCCGTTCATCGCTGCTTGCAGCTTTAATTGATATTATTATTGAAAGGCTACTATTTGAAGAATCATGAGTTCATATTCACCCCCCCCCCCCCCTCCCGAACTACGTGTCCTTGTCAAATGTATTTATTAAGTGTTGAATGTGCAGTGTCTATTTTGCTGTTAAAACCGTGAGGCGGGGAGTGCCGGGCCACGCGGGACGGTGCCCCCCACGACCCGGACCCCCCGCCCTTCGCCTATGTGCGTATGAATCGTGTAGGGGGGGAAAGAGGGGGAGCGGAGGCCGAAGCCAGGAAGCAGGACCAGCAAAGCCGGCCCTGATAAGACACCCGCGTCCCCCCACCGGCCATCCAGTAGACGGGGGCCGGCCCTCCGAGCCGGGCCAGGGCCCCACCGCACCTCCACGGGCGCCCCCGGCGCCGCCGGAGCCCCCAGACGGAGGGGGAAACGGTCCAACATCCGACCCCTACCTTTAAATGAGGCACCTCCTTTATATTTGCACGAAAGAAAATTAAAAAGGCAAAGAAAAATATTTTCATTTATTTCTTTGTCCTTTTTGGACAAATTTGTTTTTGTACTTAACAATATTTCCAGAGATTTTTATGGTTCTATTATTTCTTGAATTATGTTTTCTTTTTTTTTTAGTTGACTTTATTTTATATTTTTACATCTGATTGCTACTGCGCCCCAGTCTTGGAAAAGGAAGTTAATGGATGGATGGCTGGACGGAGGGGCGGATGGAGGGATGGATTGATGGATTGCCACCGAGGACATTGCAGTGTTGGACTCACATACACCCAAGACTGGTGACATTTGCATGAGCTTCTTGAGCTCTGTGGATAAATAAAAAAAACCAACAACAATCAAATAAGCCGACTGCAGAGGTTTTATCAGTGGTTAATCTTTTATCTCGGTTTAAGGTTTGACAGTTTATTTTAATATCAGCCAAAACTCTGTACTTTTGCAGATTTTTGAGATGCAGTCTGCAGATAACATGAGCCTTCACTCGCCTCAATGATCGCTCTGATCCTTGATGCCTGAAGGTCTGGTGTTCTCTTTTGATCCTGGATGAAACTTTAATAGCTAATATTACAGGACCATCAATTACAAAGACATGGACTGATGGTAGATTATAAACCACAAGGATGCAAACTAAGTAACTTTGTGTGATTCATCACAATGTCATTGATGAAAGAAATAAATGCATTTGTCAGAATTCTGACAAAATAACAACTGATAATGTACACTGCACATTTCCTGGTATACTTTACAATACTAATGTGTCCATCTTTGGACATTTTGTGCCCCATTTTGATATTTTTACATCCATTTTCTTTCATTTCTGGTCAGTTTTGCATTTTCTTTGTAGTTTAATCATTTTGGCTATTGCATTTCTTTTTATTATTAGTTTATGTCACATTTGCATCTTATTTGGATTATAATGAGTTTCTTTATGAGACACAACACTTTCCAGAGGCCCCCTTAACTTCTTGTTATGGCCCTGCAGATCTGTTTAGATCTCACTTTGGATATCCGGACTGATAAAAACACAAGATGACAGGGAAACTTTTCAAAATGTAAAATGAAAAGAACGCTCAGTAAAAACTGAACTGGCCTTTCTGTGTGCACAGATGATGGATTGTGTTGTAGTAAATATGTGTTTGGAATAATAAAGAGGTCTGTGTTTGGTTTTATAGGCTTATTTGCAGGTTAAGGACCTCTTTGCATATTTTTTTTTCGCCATTCCCTGAATAAAGTTACCATTAACACGCACATGGACACAGAATGCACAAACTGAATGTGTCTCTTCTTCAATGTATATGTCATTGCACCTCGTTTCAGTGTTATTTACAGGCTCACCATTGGAGAGGGTGTGTTCTTCTCGCTTGCTTGCATCATCTATAACCAGCCAGACTATATATGATCTGAATGTTAATGCCATTTCAATTGCAGCCTGTCTCACCAACATGGCCGGAAACAACCCAATTTCCTCATTTGAAGTCAGAAAACTCTGTTTCCCAGTCCTTGTGTATTTATTCAGATTTGGGTTTGTGAACATTCAAATCAGATGGGACTCACGATATGCTGAGATGTGTTGAAGCAGCTGTCTCTAATGACGTCCTCAAGCAAATCTTGATCTAGAAGGAAAATGAAGTTATTTGAAAAACAAAGAAGACATAAGTGAATTTTATTCAACAAGAGATAAATCTGAGTAGTAGTTTGTCACCATGCAGACAGTTTTAGCTGTACTTTTCTAACTGCGGTGCTGGCCTGGACTGGCCGTCGGGACCAGCCTGGTTTCTTAAGTGACCTGACTGAAAAAAGTCCAAATTCTTCTGATGCAGCTTAATAAATATATATAATAATAAAATTATAAATAATACATATTTTCTTGTTTCTCTAGTCTATGGCAGCAAATTGAATATCGGATTGTGGACTGTTGGTTTGTACAAATGAAGAAATTTGAGGATTGTCTTCCTGGGCTTTGGGGAACAGTGATCAACATTTTATCACCATCTTATAGACCAAAAACCAATCATATTGTGTATTTTTATTTACTATTTGGATCAGTAGCAGCCAAATATCAGCAGCAAAGTTGATTAAAATCTTTCTTTTGTTTATTTTATTATATAAGGTCGAACTGTGTCTTATCTTTTTTAGTTGAGTCGACTTTATCATTTTCTGTTACGTTTACTTTAGTAATCTGGCATTGAAATAATTTACAGACAAAATAATACAGTTATGTTTTTAAGTAGCAGACACAAACTTACTAGAATAAAACTGTAAACATGTTAGCAGAAAGACCTCTCAGCAGCTTTGTAACAATTTGACAATCATTCAAATCTTGTGCCTGACCATCTGAATAAAAACAGTTTGAACTTGATGTTGTTTTAAGCTCCTTTTTTTTTTTTTAAACCAATTTCTAACCAACATGTAAAACTTTACAAGCAATTGCATTGATAGACAAACTGAAGACATATTATTGCATCAGTCTTTGTTTCCACCTCTGAAACACTGAACATGGTGTAGGAAATTTGGGACACTGTTTTTCTGACGCCTGGGCCCCTCTAAGCCTGAATTATTGTTCTGCGTTAAACTTACGCCGTAGGGTACGCGGCTACGTGTGAGGCTCTCCGTAGCCTACGCCGTAGCCTGACGTGCACCTCCCAAAAAATGTAACTACAGTACGTGTCGAAGGCGATGCAGGCCCAACACAGACCGAGAGGGCTGTGATTGGTTTGCTTGGTAGCAACGCATTTCCGGTTCTGGTTCGTGAAGCAGTCATGAACTTTCAGCGCTCTTTTCTTCGTGTGTGTGGGATTTTTTTTTTTTTTTTGGGTTGTTTTAGTTTTTTGCACAATAGTTGTCCTTATCTCTTTGATTCACTGTGACCGGAAAAGCCGGAAGCTAAACAAAGTATCAACTAGCGCTCTGGGGGGGGTATTGCACCGCGGCGAAATGGAGTGACGGAGAAGTCCGAAGGATTCACGACGGCGTCACGGTGACGGCGTAGGCTCTGCGTTGGTTTAACGCAGAACCATATTTCAGGCTTAAAAAAGTAAAAAAAAAGTGTTAGCGTGCAGCTAGCTGAGCTGTGATGCCATCAGGAACGCCGCCATTACAGTAACAGATATACAGAACTGGCTTCTCCTGTCCTGTGAGTACTTTGACAGACTCAGGCTAGACCAAGTTCAGACTTGGCCTATTTGGTATTGATTAACAACATCCTATCTCCTGACTCTAACTTGAAGTTCAACATGGCTGCTACTCGGCTTAACAAATATTTCTGTCTTATTCAGTTCTGCCTTATTTATTTACTTCAGGTAAAAGTCAGACATACATAGTATTGTCTGCTTCTTTTGAGAGGGCGTATTGCTATACTGTTTTTATTCACTAAATACAGCATAAAGTGTTGCTAGTCCAAAGCTTGGAAACGCTGAAGTCGTTTTACTGACTTTGCAGTTTCATCAAAGTACTTCTTTACTGTTTGTTTGTGGGACTCTGTTTGTTATTAAGTGCTCCTGAGAGGCGCAACGCCACCTTATCTGTGTGAACTTCTGAAGCCTCACACTGCAGCCAGAGCACTGACGTCTACAAATCAGCTCCTCGTGAAGGATCCCAGATCCAGACAGAGGTGATGGATCTTGTTCAGTGCTGCCCTCCAGACCGTGGGACAGTTTGCCTCTTGATATCAGAGCTGCTAACACCCTTGATCAGTTTCAAACTCTCTTGAAAACAAACTTTTTGCCTTACCTGACTAAAAGGTATGTGCTTTTATTTATTTTTGTCCTTTTTAAAAAGATTATTACTTACCGTAGACTCAGATTTTATTGCATTAGGTTTTATCCTTTTTAGCTTTGTATCTTTATGGATTTTAATCTGTTCAATTTGTACAGCACGTTGGTCAACTTTTGCTGTTTTAAATGTGAAATATAAATAAGCTTTGACTTGATCCTGGTGGGATCTTATTACAAGCGCCGACTACCCAGGTTAATGTGACACACCATGAAAACTGATTTAGTAATCTGAGCGCCTCTATCGGCAAAATCTTTGTGCTTGTGTGTGTCGTGTGTTGATGTTTTATTTGAAAAAACTTCACTAAATAGAGGTAACAGTTCAAAATCCTTAAAGTGAATTAGGTATAATATTATTATCATACCAAATACATTATAAATATTATGTACGTATTCATCTCCTTTGGTTTTGCTTACGTTGGCACCGTCTTTCCACTGGAAATCAAAGTCAAATCCAGAAAAAAAGATTCATTTTTGTTTCTTTTTATGTCACATTTTTTCTGAGACCAACTTAAATCCTACCTATGTGGGCTCAGCATACCTTTTTTCCTCAGTAGTACACTTTCATATTATGTATATTCATGAAAATCTCAGCCTTGATATACATTTTTTGTACAATTAAAAGCCATCCCCCACACATAAGGTCAAATACTGCCACCGCTCTAATAAAGTAAATGGTTTTATTAAGTGTGTTAATGTGTGTGTGTTGCATGCATGTCTTATCACCTCCCACACAGGCATCTGCTGCACCTCCAGTTCCAATAATTTGCAGTCACATGGAGAAATGAAATGTATGACTATGTTCTATTTAATCTACAGTCCGCAGTCGAAGTGCTATTCTCACAGCGAATGTTGGAGCTGATGTGTTCTGCGGCCCCGCTCTTATTCATTATGGAGATAAGGCGCCCTTATAGCAGGGGGGTGAGGTCCAAAGACGTGGCAGCGGGGTATATCAAATTAATTTCCCCCTGACTTTAACCACCAGCCCACTTTCCCTCTGAGTATATTCTTCAAACGGATACTAAGAACTACATTTGCCTGATAATATTATCCTAAATGTGTTCACTTCACCAAAAGCAATCTTACATTTGAGCGTGTTGAAGGCCAGTTGGTAGGCCTGTTCCCGTGCAGCTTTGTCCCCGCTCTCCACCGCTGGCATGTCTGTCTTCTTCCCATACTGCAGAAGCTGATGTGTAGCTGGCTTCTCTGGACGCAGCTGCTGGAAAACGGCTGCTGCCTGCAGGTACACCTCATCTGATCGGGGATAGACTGAGAAGGACCAGAGGGAGCGTGAGCGTGGAGAGATGAAGGTCTGTGGGGGATTTAGAGCTGTCCATTGGAGGGAATTGTAAAGGAAATAAAAAGGAATCCTGATGCAATAGATAAACATGGTGAAAACATGGTTTTTGCCCCCTTTCTGCTTTCAAACAGAAGCTTAGGTGAAGATAATTCTCATTCTAGCTGTAGTTAATCTACAGTATGTGTTTTGCTTTTCTTGTGCGTAATTTCATTTGTTAATATGCAGCATTTTTTTTTGCAACACTTTCAAAGAATTTTTGGGAAACTTAGAGCGAAGTGATTTGGCATTACGGTCGCTATTTTGTGTTATTCGTCCTGCAAGCACATCTCAAAGTGTGATCAGTATTTGGTCATCATTGTTGCATGTTTAGTTTCTAAATTCTTCCCACATTTTCTATCAGGGACAAGTCAGGACTCCTGCCAGGCCTGTCAAATACAAGTACCTTCCTTTAAAGGAGCATGAGGCACGATGGAGGCAGGATTTATGAAAATAATTTGTGTACGTTTTAAGTTTTCTAGTAATAATGTTGAAGATGAAGCGTTCCAAATCAAAAAGAATGAGCCCTGTAGTGTATCTCTCCGTTGCCTTGAACAGGCTGTGTGCTGCAAAATGTGCTGCAATTCCGGGCCCGAATTTCCCGCGCTGTCCTGTGGATGTGACGTCACATGACGCTGCATGTGCGTTCTCCCCGTTCTCCCGTGCCGGCTTCACTGTTGGCTGCAGTACCCCCGACGGCCGTCGTGGCGAAGGGTGGCGCTAGAGAGTCTAATTTCTTAAAAGGAGCCTCATGCTCCTTTAACTCAGTTATGGGCTCTGTCATGTGCACAGAAAGCAGGTAACATGTGTAGCTCCAAAATCTCATTTTACTTTTTTGTTACATCATACAAGTTTGAATGACTTTGCCAAAGCCACTGATGCAACCCTCATACCAACATGGAGCCTGGCTTTTGGACATAATTAGTGAGAATGATCTGTCATGGCCAGTTTTATCTTTGAGCTGAAGCATATAGCGTCCATGACTTCCAGAAAAGGTATTGAATACTGATTGGTCTGATTATGTGAGAAGTGACTACTTTGCATTGGTCTCTCCCAGATGCCTTCGCCGTACGCGTGTGTGACTGAAGCCACTCAGCTGCTGGCCAACCAGATAACGGACTTGGAGAAAAAACTCCTGAACTCACTGTACATTGTTTTGGGGGGATTTCAACAGAGCAAACCTCACCCACGAACTTCCTAAATACAGGCAACACGTCACGTGTCCCACCAGGGACACGCAGACTCTCGACCACTGTTACACAGTAATTAAGGATGCATACCGCTCTGTTCCCCGCACAGCTCTAGGACACTCTGACCACTGTCTGGTTCACCTGATCCCGACCTACAGGCAAAAACTAAAAACCTCTAAGCCTGTAGTGAGGACTGTGAAGAAGTGGACAGAACAGTCAAAGCTGAAGCTTCAGACCTGCTTTGACTGCACGGACTGGAGTGTTTTTGAAGCTGCTGCCTCAGACCTGCATGAACTGCATGATCAGTTTTTGTGAGGACATGTGTATGCAGACTAAGACCTTCTGCACATACAACAACAACAAGCCCTGGTTCACATCGAACCTCAGGAAGCTGCGCCGAGCCAAGGAGGAGGCCTACAGAAGCGGTGATCGAGCCCTGTTCAAGCAGGCCAGGAACACGCTGACGAGGGAGATCAGGAGAGCAAAGAGGAGCTACGGCGAACGGCTGCAGAGTCGCCTCTCTGCCAAGCCTGACCCCTTTTCTGTGTGGAGAGGTCTGCAGGACATCACCGGGTCGGTGGATGACGCAGTCAACATGGGACTGCACCACATCCTGCGTCACCTCGACACCCCAGGGACTTATGCGAGGATCCTGTTCATGGACTTCAGTTCGGCGTTCAACACCATCGCTCCTGTAATCCTCCACCAGAAGCTCACCCAGCTCACAGTGCTGCCTCCACCTGTCAGTGGATTACCAGCTTCCTGAGCCACAGGAGGCAGCAGGTGAGGCTGGGGAGCATCACATCCAGCACCTGGACCATCAGCACTGGCGCCCCCCAGGGGTGCGTCCTCTCGCCACTGCTCTTCTCCTTCTACACCAACGATTGCACCTCAGGGGACTCTTCTGTGTCGGCTTCATATTCCTTTTTCAGAAAGTGAAGGTAGTCTGCTGGTCTCCGTGCAGGCTGGCCTTCCATGGACACTGCTTTTGTACTAAATCCTCATAAAAATGCCCTGTTGACATCATCCGTCTAAAGTAACATCATTATTTATTTCAGTCATTTTCTTAATTGATCTAAAAACAACCATCACACCATCTTTTCGTTTGGAAAATGTCTCACATCTGTAATGCACTAATGGGGAAATGTTCATGTCAGGAACCCTGATTTTTAACATTATCTAAACCTATCCAAATTCTTCCAAATCAATACATTCGCAAACTTTCTGTTATTTTGGTCGCTTTTTGTGCTGTTTGCTGGTAAATTCTAGCACTGGCATGGCAGCACCTGTGTCCAACTGGACTCCCAGCAGCCTGACCAGCACTTATCCAGCTGTACCCTCCTACAGTATGTGATTTTGTACTTGTGTTCTCTCAGATGTAAGTTGCTTTGGATCAAAGCATCTGCTTAATTACAGTAGGAGTACTGCTGCAAAGTAGTAACTTTGCAGCACATCTACCAACAGGGGTGTAGCACCAAATTCTGGGCCCTGTACACTCTCAATGTCAGTGGGCCCCTATCCATGCCCGCGAGGCGCGTGAGAAAAAAAAAAAAAAAGGGGGGGGGGGGGGGGGGGGGGCTACTACAATTAACTACAATCAGATCAGATTATATTGATGAGTGGTTTTGAATTGATGCATTTGGCCTACTTGTGCTCAAATACCTAAAACATTAGGCTACATCTGGCTGCAATAAGTTGCAGAGGCAAAAATGTTTTAAGCCATTTTTCAGCCAGATTGAGAAGAATAGCTAATTGTTTTTTTCATGTTCTCACCACCCAGACCTATCTCTTTCTCTCTCTATCTATCTATCTGTGGCAAAAATCACAATCACAATCATTTTTGATTGATAGTGAGATCACAGTTATTTAACATGATTATTCATTGGCTTTGGTAACATCATGAATTTATTGAACATTGACAATAGCTTTTAAGCACAGCACTGCACCGCAATGCTAAGGCTTTTTACCAGACAAAAATAATAAATTGCGTTATTGCTCAATTAATATATCACTAGTGTGCACTTGAGCCTACAGTGATATTGGTATGTTATTTACATGTTGATATATGCAGCAGCAATATTGCTAGATGGATCATTCATTAAATCTCAGCACGGAGTTTCATTTTATTTTCTGTAATGCAATTACAAAAACAAAAATGTCATACATTCTGGATTCATTAAAAATCAACTGAAATATTGCAAGCCTTTTATTATTTTAATATTGCTGATCATGGCTTTACAGCTTAAGAAAACTAAAATATCCTATCTCAAAAAATTTGAATATTCTGGGAATCTTAATCTTAAACTGTAAACCATAATCAGCAATATTAAAATAATAAAAGGCTTGCAATATTTCAGTTGATTTGTAATGAATCCAGAATGTATGTTTTTTTTTTTTTTTTTTTTTTTTTAAATTGCATTACAGAAAATAAAGAACTTTATCACAATATTCTAATTTTCTGAGACAGTCCTGTAAAGTTCCTGGCGTGGTTGTGCTTGAATCACTTCTGAATATCCATCGTTACTTTGTGTTAACGGAGCAGCAGAGAGCAGCGTCTTGCAGATAAGTGACGTACACCAGCTGATTTATGGTTCCGCGTTGCACCAACGGCAACGGCGTTGATTTAACGCGGAACCATAAATGAGGCTTAACGGACGCACATTTGTCAGTTTTCTTTTCGTCTTTTCAACTGAGCATGGAAACACATAAACTGAGGCAGCCTCGTAGAACCGGGCCTGTATGAGCAGCAGCTGTCTGAAGTGGACTTAACTTTAATTGGACTTTGCATGACAAGCTAACTTGGTTCACCTTTGGGAAAGAAAGCAGTCAGCAGCTCCCTCCCCTCGTTCTGCCGTCTTTCTTTTTGTTTCCTCTCTTTCTTTTTCTGATAGCCCGATTTATGTTTTTTGGGCAGCATGATGTCCTGCACACAGGTGTCTGATCTGGGCGCACTGACCTGTTGCCGGTCGCTGTTGGGCGGACTAAACCATTTTGCATCTCCGAGAGGGGGGCCCCAGAATGTCTAATATGTTGGGATAACTGTGACATTAAGTTAATTCTCTCATTTAATGTTATCAATATATTTGAAATAAATTATGACACCAATTAATTGGAGGGCCCAATTCATTCGAAATAAAAACATCACAATAAAAAAAAAATAAATAAAAAAATCAGGATTTTCATGGGCCCCTCTCTCTACTCGGGCCCTGGGTAGTCAGGTCCACTTTTCCCCCCACTACCACGCCCATGGCTGCTCATACAGGCCCGGTTCTACGAGGCTGCCTCAGTTTATGTGTTTCCATGCTCAGTTGAAAAGACGAAAAGAAAACTGACAAATGTGCGTCCGTTAAGCCTCATTTATGGTTCCGCGTTAAATCAACGCCGTTGCCGTTGGTGCAACGCGGAACCATAAATCAGCTGGTGTACGTCACTTATCTGCAAGACGCTGCTCTCTGCTGCTCCGTTAACACAAAGTAACGATGGATATTCAGAAGTGATTCAAGCACAACCACGCCAGGAACTTTACAGGACTGTCTCAGAAAATTAGAATATTGTGATAAAGTTCTTTATTTTCTGTAATGCAATTTAAAAAAAAAAAAAAAAAAAAAAAAAGTCATACATTCTGGATTCATTACAAATCAACTGAAATATTGCAAGCCTTTTATTATTTTAATATTGCTGATTATGGTTTACAGTTTAAGATTAAGATTCCCAGAATATTCAAATTTTTTGAGATAGGATATTTTAGTTTTCTTAAGCTGTAAAGCCATGATCAGCAATATTAAAATAATAAAAGGCTTGCAATATTTCAGTTGATTTTTAATGAATCCAGAATGTATGACATTTTTGTTTTTGTAATTGCATTACAGAAAATAAAATGAAACTCCGTGCTGAGATTTAATGAATGATCCATCTAGCAATATTGCTGCTGCATATATCAACATGTAAATAACATACCAATATCACTGTAGGCTCAAGTGCACACTAGTGATATATTAATTGAGCAATAACGCAATTTATTATTTTTGTCTGGTAAAAAGCCTTAGCATTGCGGTGCAGTGCTGTGCTTAAAAGCTATTGTCAATGTTCAATAAATTCATGATGTTACCAAAGCCAATGAATAATCATGTTAAATAACTGTGATCTCACTATCAATCAAAAATGATTGTGATTGTGATTTTTGCCACAGATAGATAGATAGAGAGAGAAAGAGATAGGTCTGGGTGGTGAGAACATGAAAAAAACAATTAGCTATTCTTCTCAATCTGGCTGAAAAATGGCTTAAAACATTTTTGCCTCTGCAACTTATTGCAGCCAGATGTAGCCTAATGTTTTAGGTATTTGAGCACAAGTAGGCCAAATGCATCAATTCAAAACCACTCATCAATATAATCTGATCTGATTGTAGTTAATTGTAGTACCCCCCCCCCCCCCCCTTTTTTTTTTTTTTTCTCACGCGCCTCGCGGGCATGGATAGGGGCCCACTGACATTGAGAGTGTACAGGGCCCAGAATTTGGTGCTACACCCCTGTGAGCAGCAGCTGTCTGAAGTGGACTTAACTTTAATTGGACTTTGCATGACAAGCTAACTTGGTTCACCTTTGGGAAAGAAAGCAGTCAGCAGCTGCCTCCCCTCGTTCTGCCGTCTTTCTTTTTGTTTCCTCTCTTTCTTTTTCTGATAGCCCGATTTATGTTTTTTGGGCAGCATGATGTCCTGCACACAGGTGTCTGATCTGGGCGCACTGACCTGTTGCCGGTCGCTGTTGGGCGGACTAAACCATTTTGCATCTCCGAGAGGGGGGCCCCAGAATGTCTAATATGTTGGGATAACTGTGACATTAAGTTAATTCTCTCATTTAATGTTATCAATATATTTGAAATAAATTATGACACCAATTAATTGGAGGGCCCAATTCATTCGAAATAAAAACATCACAATAAAAAATAAAAAAATAAAAAAATCAGGATTTTCATGGGCCCCTCTCTCTACTCGGGCCCTGGGTAGTCAGGTCCACTTTTCCCCCCACTACCACGCCCATGGTAGTTGGCTTCATGTTTGATAGTAGGGGACTCTCCCAGCATGCTGCTGGCGTACGATGTAACCCAGGTCCAACAAATTTAGGTGATTGGATTGGCTCATGGATTTATTTAATTTTGAAAAAGAACTAGAAGTGATCGAAGTATTTTATCAATATGGGGACTGATTTCCAATTCTGATATTGGATTGGTGCAAAGAAAGACCTGCATTTACTTATTTATATATGTAGTTTTTTAATATTGTCCTATTTTTTTCATTTGTGGTCTTGTGGTTTCATCTGTGCACACACCTTTTGCTGGATGTTTTTGTTTTACCTTCAAAAACGTAAATATTCCCTGACAAGATTGAAAGTCTGACTTAAGGATAAAGTTTCAGTTATCTTTGTTTTTCCTCTCTGCTTCATCTGATGCTCTCAGCTCACCTGCCTGACTGCAACCCGAGGCCAACGTTCATGTTCTTGTCTTTCATTTCACAATAAAAGCGCTTCTGTTCAGCGTTTTTGTGCAAATAATAAACCCACAACACGAAGAAGCTTTATCATGAAAGAAAACGAAAAGGTATTCTTTAACTGTATTCAGATTAGAGAGTGAACTTCACCTTTCCAATGAGAAGATGATTGAAGATCAAGAAGAGGAGGTAAGGAGGGGAGGCGCTGTCTTTGTTCTTGATGAGAAATGATCCCCTTTTCCATCGCTGATGTCGTATTTACATCCTCACTGGAGCCCACTGTAAGACAGTTTGTGCATGATCTGAGCATTCTTTTTTTTATTTTTTATTAATAATGTTTATTATTTGGCTCTAAGTATTTAATCTTACACAAGCATATAATGAGTAGAGCTGAACTTGAGCCCTGCAGTTATGACTGATATGCGATCCCCCTCCACTTTCTGTGAACATGAACCACTGCTGCTGTGCATATTGTGCGTAATTGGGTTCCTCGTGATGCAATTAGGTGGCTGTTCAGAAACATCCACATGAATAAATGATGGACTGCTGTCTGACCCTGGACAAAGGTCCAACTCTGACTGACTTGTTTAACTCATCTGTGTGCAAAAAGGTTTCCATCAGTACAGGGGGCCTCTCACTGACTTCCTCTAAACTCTAAACCAATTCTACACTCAAACTTAACCATTTATGTCCCTGTAACCAGCAGAGTACGAATACACACATATACACACACAATTAAAATGCTTAGGGACTTACTTTTCCTTTTTTTTTTAAATACTCTATTCATTATTTAAACAATCAAAAGTGCAGAACCACCAAGATAGACATAGAGAGTATTCTGCCACTACTGCACTCATCAATGTTTAAGAACAAAGTTGGAGTTGATCAGAAATGTAGAACATGTCCAATAAGGTCACGTCAGAGCAAATGGAATAAATTAACGAATATCAAAGAGCGGTGATTTAATGAGCATCAAGCAGTTTCCTGTGCTCCGCAGACAAAAACTCTAAGTCCACTTAAGAAGAGCGGTGTTGGAAGAAAAGGCTACAGCGGCTTAGTGTAATCTGCATACAGGATGATGAGCTGTTTAAAATTGCATAGCGGGTCTTACCGTTGTCATTCAGAAGGCTCTGCGTGAACACAACACTCATCTTTGGAGAGAAACGCAGCCTAAGCAAGTATCCACAGCTCCTGTAGAAAGTGAAAAACTTGCCTTGTGCCTTGTGCTCCACACTAGTTGTCATTCAGCGACCTGGAGGACTTCATACCTCACATCACTTCTCTCCTCACAAGTGTGCCAAGCCTTCCTGAGTTTGAACCACCATGGCAACAATATGATAATGAAGCGGTGGGGCCTCTGGGGAAGATAAATAGCAAAAAACATAATAGGATCTGTGTTGGAGGCTGAGTTTTCATTTTGAGTATGTTACTTCTAAAAGATCACTTTAACCTGCTTATTGATTTATTCAAACTCTTTCAGGTGCAGATCCACATGAAACAAGATAAGCATCAAACTCTGAGGTAAAGAAGTCAAGTTACTTTTAATGAAGTAGTAGGGCAAAGCATGTATGGTAAAAATGACTTTAAATATGATAATTTCATTTAAAAAGCTATAAAAAAAACTTGTAATTGTTTATTAGTCACTATTAGTTTTCCTTAATTATTTTGACTCCTTTTTTATTTTGAATATCGTTCATACTCTCTAAGCTGCAAGTACAGCTTTTACAACTTTACAAGTATACAAGACACAGCAATTGCCAAAAGACATAATTTATACCTTGAAAATATGTTGAGTTGAAAATCTAAACATCTTTTTTCACACTCACAAGTTTTAAATCGATTTGAATCATACTTTATTGATCCCCAGATGAAATTATGTTGTTGCAGTATGAAGTGAGAATAATTTAGCAGTAAAAGAAACAACTGTTACAAGGTGAATGAGAGAGAGAGAGAGAGAGAGAGAGAGAGAGAGAGAGAGAGAGAGAGAGAGAGAGAGAGAGAGAGAGAGAGAGAGAGAGAGAGAGCATTTTACAGCAATCTCCAGTGACTGTCTTGAATGCATTGCATGTGTTGTGTGCAGAGGTGGGTAGTAACGAGTTACATTTGCTCCGTTACATTTACTTTACTTTACTTTACTTACTACATTTTGGGAAATTTTGTACTTTTAGGAGTAGTTTTGAATCACTATACTTTTTACTTTTACTTGAGTAGATTTGTGAAGAAGAAACTGTTACTCTTACTCCGCTACATTAGGCTACATTGAGCTTAGTTACTTTTCTTTTATCCCTTTTATCCACGTACGTGTCAATCTCATGACATGAGTGATTCTTTGAGGAAAATGTTTGTTTTTACATGTTTTGTCACATCTACACAGAGTTTCTATGAGTTCATGGGCTTGTTCTAGTTCTGCCTGATTAAAAAAGAAAAGTACAAAGGCTTGAAATTTTGTGCTACAGTACTTGTGCTTAATTTATTTTTTTATTCTGTTATTTTATTTATTTTATTATTTATTAAAGTACTTGAATTTACTTTAAGCTTATTTTATTTTAAGCTATTTTTTATTCATTTTAATTTATTGTATTGATTTAATTTGCCTGAAGGTGATTATTTTGTCTGTTTGAATGGTTGTGTTAAAAAAATAAATCAGACGTTACTCAACAGTTACTCAGTACTTGAGTAGTTTTTTCACCAAGTACTTTTACTCAAGTAGTTATTTGGATGACTACTTTTTACTTCTACTTGAGTCATATTATTCTGAAGTAACAGTACTTTTACTTGAGTACAATCTTTGGCTCCTCTACCCACCTCTGGTTGTGTGTTTGTAGCCCGGCAACCACTGAGCTGTCACATGTCACATGATGTTTTCACTGGTTTCACAGGTGGACTCTCTTGGAAAACCACATTCACAGAAATACCGTCCAGCCTTAAAGTATCTCAGGGTGTAGAGATGCTCCCTCACAGCAGCATGTCCAGGATTACACCTCAGTCCCTCCTCCTCGTAAACTCGCCTCTCTGTTTACAGTCCCTGTGTCCGATTCGTCTGAAAGCAGAGGCAGTGCAGTCCAAAATATTTCAGCTTTCCATAAACACTGGGAGATAAATTACAAAGGTGTTTTCTGAGTTCCCGCGTTAGAAGTGACAAATGAAAAGCTCAGACTTCTCAGTTCATCAGAGGACACCAAGTTAAATAAAAAAGGTGGCTACCCACATGGCATTCCCTGACACTCTGGGTTTGTCTTCATCAGGGATCCAAACTCTTTCATATTACGTGCCAGTGATCTCACATACTGCACTACAAGCGGGAGAATGAATCGTTTAAACTTCAACGTCCTCCCCAACTTTCTTGCCATGAGTCTTTATTATGACTTTGGGATGGTATTCTGAGCATTACATGGGCTTTTGGAAAAAATCCATCAACAGCTCCCATTTATAAACGCCTTTTCCCCAATTTCAGATCCTTAAATATGAAAGAATATGTTGCAAAAACCCACTAATCAGCAAATATGTCCTAAAAGTCACTGTTTTAAGAGAAAAGTATCTCACAATGATGCAAACAAGGACCAACTCGAGTAGAGCTGCTGCAACAGGTTGCCATCACAACGGCTCCATGCTGGGACATGACGATGTTTCTATGTCAAAATCTGTTTTAAACAAAACAATCCCCCCCCAAATCCTTTCTGTATTGCGCTGAGCTTTTTACAGTCAAATAATATCGGTAGTTGATAAAACTGTCCTGTAACATGAAGAAAATTCATTTCTGTAGAATTGTGTTATATCTCCTGCAAAATGAATATTTCTGCACAAATCATACACAGTGAACATAAACTGTGCCAAACACCACAATGACTGTTTTCATGTTTTTTCTGCATGTTTTGTTATTTTTGTCGACCTTTCTTGGACATTTTCATCAAAATGAGATATAATATTTAATGTACTGATATAAAACATTTCCATCTGTAGACTCTGCCATCTGCAATGCTGGGTAAAAATCATGGGATAGTCAGGATACTCATCAGTTTACGGATCCTGAAGATCTCAAGACTGCAGTGACTCCACATGACAACAGAGACAACACTGCCATCTGGTGGACACAGCGGTGCAGTACATGGTCATGTCACTTCTGCACCATTCATTTCATTCAAATTCAAATGGATTACAGATCTAATGTACTGGTATGCCAAAGGGTTACAGCGAGTTTAGAAAAATGTATGGCAAAGAGCAGAAGTGCCTTGTAAATATTAAAAGGTTTGATAATATAGCAATGAAACTACTTGTGGCAATATGTCGACTATCAGTCATACTGACAACACTCTCCTGGGTCACTTGGAAACGCCAACTCAATTTGAATTATGTTACACTTTTTGCGGGACGGGCATTAAAACGAAGAAGCAATGTCCTTTTCTTTATCATTTTAAGTTACAGAATGAGCAGTGGTAAAAAGGAAAATTAAAATGCAGTTTAGATGATTTAATATTAATTTTATTTATGAGTCAAAAATGCAGCTTTATTTAGAAAATTAAAAAGCATTTCTGCTAATACATTTTCATTGCCAAATTTGGCATTTCAAATTGATTTTTGTAACACTTTTTGCAAGAGATTTTTTTCCAAATTAAATCTTTAATGTCCTTTTTTCTTTATCATTTTAATTAAGTCACAGAATGAGCAAGGCTGAAGAAGAAAATGAAAATGCAGTTTGGATTAGTTATTATCAATTTTATTTATGTGTCAAAAATGCAGCTTTATTCTGAAAATAAAAAAGCATTTTTACTAATTATGGTGTAGAATTGCTCTCATACATCAGAACAGTTCTCTACAGATACAGACAGGTATCACCCAGAAGAATTGGTTTACCTGTAATTAATGATTTAAATATATTTTTCACAACTTATTTTCCCCCTAGTCATTTGTGGTCTCATTGCAAGCCCCTCTCCCGAAGACACACCCATACCATCTCTGCAGAAACAATCAAAGATTCATCTGGAGTGATTGTTCGGTAAACAAGTTTTTAATCATAAGGACAACCTGTGTACAGATTAAATGTGAGAGTCATTAAAATCTGAGCGTAATACAAAAGTCTAAAGGTTATCCTGGCTGTCCTGAACAGAAGGACAAGGTTTACATTAGGTAAATCTCATCTTATTTGCAGAATTACAGTAAACTAAGTTTTACAATAAGTCACTGTGATTAACTCCATTATTTCATGTAAAGCAAGTTTATTGTTTGTTTTATTTATATATTTGTATAGAGCATCTATAAAGGGAGAGTCAAAGAGGTTTACATAAAGCATTGAAAGGAAGATAAGACAATAAAGTAAACTAATAAAAATAGCATTAAAATGCAGATTAAAAAATATTAAAGAGCAAAACAACCTAAAGTGAAATTCATGTTTTGATCAATAATGTGCAGTCTTAAATTTGTTCTCTTCTTTAATTCATCACATTAATGCTTTGATCATGTGTTTAATAAAGTACAGTCTCTGATCAGGTTTTTAAAACAGGAAGTACAGTGGCTTGGTGGTTAGCATTGTCGTCTCAGAGCAGATAAGTTCCTGGTTCAACTCCCACTAGGGGTCTTTCTGAGTGGACCTTGCATTGGTTTTCCTCCAGGTACTCCAACTTCCTCACACAGTCCATAAAACATCTATGTTAGTTCTGTTGGTGATTCTAAAATGCCTGTAATTGGGGCTCTTTTGTCAACTCAGTAGAGTTAATATGCCCCCATGTGGTCAGAAGTGGTATTGCTATATAGAGTGGCATGAAATTCACTTCCCACATCTACTGTATCTCTTCCTTCAACGCACAGGATTTGTCCAGCTTCTCGTATTCCTTCTTCTTAATGTTGCTGCTTTTTTTTAGTTTGTCTCAGCTGCTGAAAAGTCCGTTGGTAGCCGCGAGCAGCTATGAAGTGACGGAGCTCCTGGTGGATCTGGTCGTTCCTTAACACCCGTCTAGATCCCTTTTTAATTCTCTCCTCAGCCACCAGGTTTAAGAACATCTGCACCTCAGAGTTGGATCATGGAACAGACTTTTGCGCTGCCATTGCCTGTCAAATAAAATAAACAGGAAGCCGCGAGTCGCTCTTTCGCTGATTTCCGCCTCCTGACTCAGACGTCTGACGGCCCCGCCCCCTGACCAATCGGTGGCGTGTAGTGTGATGACGTCAGATGCAGCCCGACTCAGCCGCTTAGAACCTCGGCAGAGTAGTTACAGAAAAAATATCTACTCGACATGGTTAGACCCCTAGTGGAGAAGCGCAAAACCGAGGCGAGTCGAGTCGAGTCGGGCTGAGTAGGTACTAATGTAAAAGCGCCAATGGTGTTGTACTTGGGGTGAAATCCTCGGTGCATCATGAGGTTTTTTTGTGTTGATTAGTGGCTTCCTGTGGCCAGGCTACGATCAGTGGGATACCTGATTAGTGGCAGGGGATTTGTGTCGATGGCTTGGAGTATGTTCTTCTCATTCAGCTCGTTCCTCAGGATCTGTTTGACTCTTTCCAGGTACTTGGCTGTGGCTGACGTCTTTGAAACCTCCTTGTAATTGCCATCAGGTTGCATGATCCCAAGGTATTTGTAGCTGATCTGAATATCTGATATAATTACATCCGGTAGTTCACATCCCCTCAGTCATGACGATGATTGTGACCTTATGAATGCCATCATACACCCGTTATAGGCGGAATTCGAACCCATGTCTCCCATACCAAGAGCAATGACAATACCTGATTTCTTTCCATGACTGTTACTGTGGAAAGACATGTTCTACCTTCTTCTCAGCAGAAAAGTGGGTGGGACTTACCGGCACTGTGCTTCAATGGTTTAAATCTTACTTACAAGATAGGGCCTTTTTTGTGTCAATAGGAAACCATGAGTCTAAGAGAACCAAGATCACATGTGGGGTTCCTCAAGGGTCCATTCTCGGACCGCTTCTATTCAACATCTATATGTTACCCCTAGCTCAGATTATGGAACATCACAATATTTCCTACCATACTTATGCGGATGACACACAGCTTTATATTTCAGTGTCACCACATGACTACAGTTCCCTACTCTCATTGAGTAACTGTATTCACCAAATCAATGAGTGGATGTGCCAGAATTTTCTCCAGCTAAATGCAGAAAAGACAGAGGTGATCATTTTTGGCCCTAAAAATGAAAGGGAAAAGATCAGCGCTCACCTTGGCTCCATGTCATTGACAGCTACAAATCAAGCCAGAAATCTTGGTGTAATTATTGACTCAGACCTGAACTTCAACAGCCATCTTAAGTTTATCACTAAATCTGCCTATTACCAACTAAAAAACATTGCTAGAATTAAGGGTATTCTGTCTAAACAAGACATGGACAAACGTATTCATGCATTAATTTTCAGTAGGTTGGATTATTGCAATGGCATCTTTACAGGCCTTAACAAGAAATCTATCAGGCGGCTGCAGCTGATCCAGAACGCTGCCGCCAGAGTCCTTACAATCACCAGGAAACTGGACCACATTACACCGGTCATGAAATCACTACACTGGCTTCCAGTGAGACAAAGGATAGAGTTTAAAATCTTACTGCTGGTCTACAAATCACTGAATGGTCTTGGACCAAAATACATGCTGGATCTGTTAGTTCCTGTGAAGCTCCCAGACCCCTTAGGTTCATCTGGATCTGGTTTGTTGTGGTTCCCAAGAACCAGAACCAAGCAAGGTGAGGCAGCGTTCAGTTATTCTGCTCCTCACCGGTGGAACAAACTTCCTGCAGACCTGAGGTCTGCTCACACTGTCAGCTCCTTCAAATCAGGGTTAAAAACATTACTGTTTACTGAAGTGTACTCTTAAATTAAACCTGCTGTACTCTACTGCCCTTATATATATATATATATTTTTTTTTTTTAACAGCTTGTGCTTTTTATTATTTTACTTCTTTTCTTATTCTTACCTATTTGTTATTATGTCTTGCCGCTTTTAATGTCAATGTAAAGCACTTTGAATTATCTTGTGTTGAATTGTGCTATATAAATCAATTTGCCTTGCCTTGCCTTGCCTACCTTGGACGGCAGTAGCAGAGGCGTAATGAGTGCTGTGTGAAATATAATTTACAGAGGAGTGCACCAGGGGGACTCAGATGTTTGCAAACTGCACAGAGGATCAATTCAGGTCTACCATCAGAATGCCTAATTGACAAGGAAGCTAAAGACTTACCAGGAAAAAAAACAAAACAACAACAGATGATACATTTTTTAGTCTCAAGGAGACAGAGACCGGCTTCACTGGCTGTATTACAAACTCAGTCACTTTGAGATATAGTTAGTGGGCGTATAGTGTTTCCCTGATTAGCAACCTGGAGGAAGCCAGCAACTCCCTGCAGCACCCCAAAGGACAGCAGCGACAGTTAAACTAAGGCCAGCATTGCTGTATGACCGAGGGGAGACATCAGGTAGAAATATTATTTTATTTTTAATGGTGGTTTATTCATTGCTGTGTTTTTTTCTCCCCACTGATAAAATAAAGCAGCCTGTGAACAGAAATATCAGGAAGTTGTTGACTCTGGAATGCGAAATAGAAGAAAGTGACCATCTTTAGATTATGGAAAGATGTGATGCCTTTTGACAGCTCACACTGGGGAGGGAATAATACACAGCTGAAGAGGGGTCTTTTTGTCTTTATACCACGATCTCTGTGTGGTTTAACTTTGAGTATTTTCCTGGGCCAGAGGTGTCAAGTAACGAAGTACAAATACTTCGTTACCTTACTTAAGTAGAAATTTTGGTTATCTATACTTCACTGGAGTAATTATTTTTCAGACGACTTTTTACTTTTACTCCTTACATTTTCATGCAATTATCTGTACTTTTTACTCCTTACATTTTAAAAACAGCCTTGTTACTCTATTTCATTTCGGCCTTTAAAAACACAGATGTTCTTGTCCAGTTTTGTTCTTACATCCGTTCCCTCAGATTCCTGCAACTAAACTTGGATGTACATTCCAATAAAGGTTAGGATGAATGATAACATGCCTCTGAAGTTTGACTTTTTGCACCATTACCATACTTATAGGCAACTAGTCATCATATCTTCTGCTCTCTGAAACACACGTTAATGCTCAATAGTACACATATTATTTTATTACCTAAGAGCGAAATTACCGGAGTCAAATTCCTCGTTGGACAATGTTCGAACCTGGCCAATAAAGCTGATTCTGATTCTGATATATGGTTCTTTAATATATTTGCATTATACTAAGATGCATTCATTTTCAATGGCTTTTGTCCTTAATGGCTTTTCCCCCCTTACATTACTTTTACTTTTATACTTTAAGTAGTTTTGAAACCAGTACTTTTATACTTTTACTTGAGTAAAAAACTTGAGTTGATACTTCAACTTCTACAGGAGTATTTTTAAACTCTAGTATCTATACTTCTACCTGAGTAATGAATGTGAATACCTTTTGACACCTCTTTCCTGGGCTGACAAGTGAGTTTCCAGCTTTTGGGGCAGACCAGTTCGACACGGAAAGGTCATGTTGGCTGTAACATTCTCACCTCACCAATAGAGGGAGACATTTTTATGCTTATTCAGGAGAGATGGTGAAGTACACATTACAGCAGTAGGTAGCCTGTTTCAAAGCTCCTTTCTGGTCTCTACTTGTCAAGAATGCATGAATTGAACTTAAATTGCTATTTTTTATTAGATATATTTTTATGAAAAATAAAAACAAGTATGCACACAAGCAAACATAAACATAAGGTTTGAATGTGAGTTTTCACATGAGAAAAGATGTTCAGGGAGCGGATGCTTGATAAAGTAGAGCCTGCCAGAAAGAGAAGGAGGAGGGTTTATCAGTGTGTGGAAAAACCAGTCTGAGCTTTCGGGGCCAAATGAGCCCCACTTCTCTGCGGGTGAGAGTACAGCTGGGGAGATTATCCCATCCAACACGCGTCATCAATGTCGCCTCACAACAGGGCTCCAGTTGCTCTGAACGTTTTGTGTTTGTGTGCGCGCGTGTGTTTATGTGTATTCAGTTCAATAATCGACTCAGTTGGAGACGGCGGGCTGTGTGACCATAAGCCGACCTGGAATTTTCTCAATAAAGGTTAATCTTTAACGGGAAACCGCACAGGGCTGGAGTGTGTTTCTATCTTGTTGTTTTTCCTTCTTAAATCCATCAGTTCACCTAAACATGTTCATCTCAGGGGCTCGATGTCACACAAACACCATTCGGTCTCTTATGATTGTGTGACATCTATGAAGAAAAAGAAACAATAAATAACTATAAAATAAACGACACAAGTTTTGGGTCGTAGTCTCTGTAGCTATGTGAACTTGTTAGTTAAGTGCAAAGACCATATTCAATTTTATGTTTGTAGAATAACTACACTGTAAGAACTGGCTAATTGTTAGCTTGTTTTGGCTTAGCCCAACTTAGTTTAGCACAAAGATTGATAACCTGGGTCTGTATAAAATTCAAAAGTACTCCCAGCACTTGTATGGTTCACTAATTACAAGCCCAGACTGCGCCTCATATGTTCTATGTGTCTGATATGTTTCATATGTGGTAATTAGCACTAGAAAAAAAAGAAAAAAAAGTGTACCCTAAGGCTTAGTCTTCTCTCAAAGGCCTCCAAAATGAAATAAGTAACCTAACTGATCCTAATGCAAGTATTTTTTTCAAATATCACCTGGCGCTATTCCTTACTGATAGCATGGTGGCTTCCTTGAGCTGTGATAGGGTTTCTGTAAGTTCTTACCAAGAGGAAAAAAATAGATCAAAACATATTTTAGATTAAAAGAGCTTTGAACATCATACTTCAAATTTTCCCAAACTGTTTTTATATATATATATATATATATATATATATATATATATATATATATATATATATATATATATATATATATATATATATATATATACCGGTACATATACATATATATGCAGTATATATATATTTGTGTGTGTTTGTGTGTGTGTGCGTGTGTGTGTAGACATATTTAGCTGAAAAAAACAAAAACAAACATAACTTCACAAGAGACCACTCAGTACAGCTCAGTGTCTCAAAGTAATGACTCCATCATGGCTAAAGGTACATTATATCATACCGAGAGCCATGTTATTATAAAAACACGGTGACTGCTGTACCTGTGCACCCATTGTTGATATTTAATTGTGATGTGTGTGACTAGCCGCACTATATTCCAGTTAGGGATCACTACGAGAAAAGTGAGGAATTATGGTTTCATTTCAAACCTTCCCTTTACATAACAGCTGAATATTGAGAGAGACATAGAGAGAGAAAGCCAAAGAGCAGGTATACAGTAATCTGCAACAATGTTTTTTATTCTATTTTGTTTTAACAGAAAATATAAGAAGAAAATCATCCGATCTCAGCAGGTTATGTATCAGGCAAAAACAATCTCAGACAAACAACAAAGGCATGTTACTGTACATTTCTAACTTTTCCATGGTGATTATCATTATTAAATAATTTGCAAATATACTGCCAATAACAAAAAAACAATCTGACTGACAATACTAAGTACCCCCTGATTGCAGTCAGATGATTTAAGAAGGTGTGCTGCAGTCAGGTGCTGCCATACATTAGCTCTTTGAAGAATTGAGTATCAGCAGGTGTGCAGACCAAACATGTTTTGGTAGTTTCTTCTAGAGAACAGGTTCGTGAGAAAAAAAAAAGCCTCAAGAGATCTGAAACCCTTTCCTATTACAGACGAGACCAAAGTGAAGTTGTTTGGCCTTAATGTTCACCTATAAATAAAATGTATTATTATTATTAATATTATAATGTTTGGCAAATCGTAAGATTTCAGCAGAAAGACCTCATATCCATTGTCACGATCATGGTGCTGGAAAAAATGATAATCTGAGGTTGTTTTACATCCACCGGACCTGGGCGCCTGGAAGTCATTGAGTCAACCATGAACTTTAGGAATAACTTAAGGATTTTAAAGGAGATGTGCAAAAGTTAATGTATAAAAGCCCCAATGAACTGATGTAAAGCAGTAATGAGGAATGGGTCAGAGTTCCTCCACAATTGATAAAGCTATACTCTAAACATTGATGTAATGGATATTAAAGGTTTCTGTTTGAGAAACATAATTTTTTTCACCTTTAAGATTTATTGTCAGATAGTATTAAATCTAACATTTGCTAGCATGCTAGCACTAACTGAGTCCATTCTTCTCTCTACGATTGTAAAGTTCCCTGAATAACATAAGAACTAAGCAGGATTGAATTACCCCTATAAGTTAAACAGTTGGAAAGAGTTTCTTTACATCGGATTTGCAGCTTTCTTTCTTACTAGAACCTGAGAAATTTTATTTTCACTATGAGTCGAAAAATTAATTTTCTTCTGATGACTCTTTTATTATGGTCAAATTTGTGCAGGTGTGTGTACAGTACAACATTGCTCCACCACTTCATATCCACTAAATATTCGTTCATGTCTCCAAACAGTTTGCTTTTGGCTCTTTAATGACCCTAAGAGGAATTCTTTCAAAAGATTTTTATGGTCTGTATTTCCTTAATTAAATGACTTAAAGAAAATGCTTCATTGTTTCGATGGCTGTTTCTACGATATAATTTAATTTTCAAAGTGCATGACAGATGTGTGAAGGAGTGATTGACACGCTGGTTGTTTCTTTCCCACTCCTGAGCCAAAGTCCTTGCAGTTGTTTTCTCATCATTACTTAACAGAGTTGGCCCAGGCTGTCTTGGTCCCTGATTACTGATTGTACTTTTTTGTAGGAGCAAGCAGGGCTGAATGGGGATTGAGGTGGTTGCAATCAACAACAAAAGCTTCCCTGTTCATTGTCTGTCCAGTTTATTTTATGGCTCTTATCCTTAACTATGAATACTACATGAGTTGAATTGTGCCTTGGCATTTACTCACTCACTCTTCATGCTGCTTGTGCTTAGTGATGATGAGGATGGTTGTTTATTTCACTGAACTGAATTACTGGCATTAGTTAAAAAAAAAAGGATTATTTGCTCACTTGATCGTTAAGTACTTGATCAGCCCTCTGGCTTTGTATTTGGCTCGTGATTATTGGCTTTCCACCAGCTTCAACAAACACACCAGATTCCTCTTAATACTGAATATTGGAGACAAATGCTGGTTAATACTCAATTGAACTTTTCTACTTTTTTGCCACAGTCCTCTTGGACTTGTTTAGTTTGATTCTGGAGGTTTAAACTGACGATTATCTCTCAGGACTCACGTCGTTGTCTCCTATTAGCAAGTTCAGTTTTATGCTATTTTAGTACTTTCATTAAACAGAGCACTGATCCTGACGCAGCTGCTTTTCCACTCCTTGCATCAGCTGAACTATCTACTGTTGTGTCAATTGAGAAAGTATTTTAGAAAAACAGGAGCTAAAAGGTGTGCATTTGTGACTTTGTAAATCATTTCATGTCATTTTGGTTACAGAGAGACAATCCCGCTCATTCAGTCTTGGCCAGTCTCTGCTCAGTGCCGCCTCATTCACATCTGTGCAGATCTAGTCAGTAAGGTTCAGTTCGTTCACCCATAAGTCTTTTTCATTGTGCATAAAGCCAAGACTACAGATATCTCTCCCATAGACAGTAGAAAGATCTCACCAAATGGTGCTGGGACTTTTCCACGATGACGCAGCATCACGGGCAGCCCAGTTGGCCTGATTCAACAGTGGGAAATAGCTTCACCAACCACATTACCAAAACTTTGCCAGAAGACTTGCAGTACACATTTAGAAATATATAAATAGTATACATGTCATTTTGGCACACTACCGTAGGTGCCCACTGCATCAAATGTGTTACAGAAAAATTAATAATATAGAAATAGTTGTTAAAAAAAAAATCATGATGCAAAGATGATTCAGATAGATCATTATAATGAATGAACAGAAATAAAAACATTGCCTCACTTAATATTAAAAAAACCTTTAAAAAAAGAATAAACAGTAAATACTTATGTATAAAAAAGAGATTATGTATATTATTTCCTGTTTCAGGCATCACCAGGCTATGATGATGATGATGTTATGATATCATCAAGGTACTGTATTTTCCGCACTATAAGGCGCACTGCATTATAAGGCGCACTAAATATATGGTAAAATACCATACTATAGTGGCTGCAGGGTTGAGTTACGTATCTACCTGATGCAGCTGCGCTACAGCAAATGCAAAAAAAAAAACAAGAAGAAAAGTACCGTATGTCAAACTTTATTAACAAAATAAAAACCAGCTTTGCTCCGTCTAATCAAAGTCGCCATTATGCGAGTCAGCGTCGCTGCTGTTGTCTTGAACATCTATGACGATTCCTGACGTTTTTAGCGCCATTACTTCGGCGGCACCAACTACAGTAGCTACAACCCCCCTGACTACAGTAACAGAAATTACTGTAATGATCATATAGAAGGCGCACTGAATTATAAGGCACACTGCCGTTTTTTTTAGAAAATTAAAGGCTTTTAGGTGCGCCTTATAGTGCGGACAATATGGTACTCTTAAAAATCCATGTCTCCCCTCAGCTCAACCCTACTTACCGTAAATCCCACCCCAAACTCCTAACTAACCCTTATCTTGAACTAAACCTGACCTGATTGTGTAAGATGATTATTGCCTCACAACATGAGTTTTACAATAACATACACGGACAGATCACTTGATATGATTTGACCCCATGAATCCAGTTCATCGCTACATACAATAGAAACACGATCCAAGTTTTCCTCCGTTCTCAGTTTTCTTTTTGGGGTATGAGAGGGCTTGATTCCACCCGATTGCTGCAGGTGAATGGCTACACTGCCCCATCTCTTTGTAAGCCTTTGTTTGGCATCATAAGAGTATAAGCGGAGTGTTTTCCTGGGAATCTCTCATCTGTGTGTCTCAAGTCTCTTTTTCTATTGTGCAGCAACGAGGGCAGGGTTTTTGAGCAGCTTATTGTCGGGATATTTTGCTTTTGTTGACATGCTGTGAGAAGGCAGGCAAGGTAAAAAGTAGTAGAATAATAATATTAATAACTGATTTATTATAGCTAAGATTTTTCAAAAACCCAAACTAAAGAAATGTGGGATAGTATAGAAAATGCAGTGGTGGGACAAGGGCCATGTAATCAAAAATGATGTATCAGTCTGCCAAAGAATGACATTCATACAGTCTTATGAGAAACATTCTGTTTTTATTTTATTTTTCCTGTTGGGGCTCCCCTACAACATGTGCCTTAGAAATCACAATTTGATTGTGCCACACAAGCAGTGTTACCTATGGATTTGTTTACCAGCTGTGACGACCCTGCATGGAGCGTGCTGGGTTGATTGATCCAACGCATGTCTGTCTCTGATTGCTGCAGCCAGCCAGATTGGAAGCACCTGGTATCTTATAGGCTCCATAGGATAAAAGGCCTCCACATCCAGTGTCTGGGGTTCTTCCCTGCTGACACCATTTCCACTTTTGTTTGCTTTCTTAAAATTAATATTATCTATGTTACCAAAGTAAACATCTTATATTTATCTGCACTTGCCATCTCTGTTTTTGTCCAGACCTGGCGCTTGCCTTGTGACACTGAAACTGATATAGCCAGCCTAGACTAGAATCAAAAGATATTGTTGTAGAAGAAACAGTTTATGCCTCACTTTTACTTGCGTCTGTGCACTCAAGATACATCTGAAATTATATTCGTTCTTATGTCTACCTCCATAATTTCTGACGAAGTTGTGAAATTCCTCTTTCCACTGTTGTTTTGGGGTGTTTTTCTTTTCTTTTTTTCTTTAGATGCATTGAAAAAACAAACCCTGGTGTGGTGACAAAAAGGTTATACTGTGCTAGCTAAAACAGTGAAACTATGTAGAAAATTTGGAAAATAACTTCTTTCAGCCATTTGACTATACAATAAAACTCTATAGGCTGTAAGTGTGGGGTGTCGTTGGAGTATTTTCTCTCCCGTGGCAGCATTGAGTTGCTGTTTGTGATGTTTAACTTGGTAGCAGCGCAAAGCTGAACACAAGGGGGCATGTTGTGCGTTTAACATGGATGGTTGGAAGAAATGAGGAAACAAGGGGCTATTGACCATAGTCTGTAAAAACAAAACAATGGATGATGATCAACAGTATCTATCTATCTATCTATCTATCTATCTATCTATCTATCCAAAACAGTTGGTTGCTTCGTTAAGCGCGGTTGCATGACGATTAAGGATGAGGAAGTAGCCATTGCTTGTGTTGACTGTCAATCAGTTAAATTAGAAATAAATGTATTGTTTTATATACATTTTCCTGGCATGGTACAAAAAAATCACCCCCATCATAGTTGTCATGGTTGTGAAATCAAATGATTGAGACCAAAGTGGATCTTTGGACCAGGCTGTAAATAGGTTGATTTTCTACTCTAAAGTTGGACACTTTACTATTATGGGAGTCAATGGAGATGGACTCGGTTATGAAGCGTCTAGCGGCCAGTCGAGGAACTGCAATGAATGAATCACAAATCTGAAGGTACTCGGGTTGGAGAGCAAGGCAAAAAAAAGCGGCTATTGCCTTTCTTTGATTTCTTTAATTTATTTCTAATTTTGATTGACATACCCGTAGGCGGTGGTAATTTTATTTAATGTTATTTTAATTTTATTTTAGTTGTTTTTATTCACTTAGTTGTTTTTTTTTAATTATTTTTAATTTATGTTATTTGTGAAAGGGGCAGATCAGATAAGATTCTTCTTCTTTCTGCTCCCTTTTCATTCATAAGTTAGGAACATTTGTATTTGTGTTTGTATTAAATTGTTTTGTTTTTTGAATGAAATAAAGAATAAAATGAAAAATGAAAAACATTTCTAGTTTGATGTGAAACAGGAATTGAATTCAGTTGGAGTTCCTCGACCGGCTACTAATGGCTGGTTGCAGAAGTAAGTCAATCTCCATTGATCTGCATTTTAAAACTCTGCAAAAGAAAAACTCACTTGTAGTTAGGTTAAAAAATAGTTTTGGTCTTCATAGTTAGATTTGACATTCATGACAACTATACAGGATTTTGTTTGGTACAATTTCAAGTAAATTAACATCAAGAAACGCGCTGCCTCTGAAAATTCTTTGTCATACTACAGTCAAAGTACACAGAAACACTGATTGAAGAAAACTGATAACATCCTACAACAACAGAAAATACAGCAAAAGCAAGCAAACACATAACAAGTATGAGTATGTAAGTGCTACTAAGCTAATCCACTGAATTCACTTTACAAAACATTGAACCACTTGACACAAAGCTATTAATTGCTAGGCTTGCTATACGTAGCCCACACAGCAGGAATTGACACCAGGTACAGGAGAAAACACACTAGTCCAGCTGCAGAGTAGCACGTTACTGTTATGTCTCAAGATCAACACAAAGGGTAAAGACAAAACTACAACTTTTATTGGAACATCATAACCTGGAAATCCGTGTGGTGGATGGACAGAAACCACACGGCAAGCCAGTTATCAATAAGAAAACATTACTCAGAATGATGTGAATTTCCAACAGGTCAAACTAGTATAATCCTTTTCCTGTACCTTGCTCAGCCACTCTTTTTTTCCTCTCTTCTTCTTCATTAGAACAGCATATGCTCTCTTACACGCAACAACTTTTTCAAGGAAGGCCTTTACAGTGAGGCAACTTCATACTACAAGCATTAGAAAACACATAATCGCAGAATAGTCTGGGCCCTAACAGTCTGACCTCATGCCCACATGAAAACATTTGGCACCTCATGAAAATATGAAAAAAGCCTCAGGTCTGTTGAACAGCTCCAGTCCGTTAAGAGACAAAAAATGGGACGACATTACAGTATCAAAACTCAAGTAACTGGTTTCTTCTGTACCCAGATATACTGTTGTTAAAAGAAGAGGGCGTAACACAAGTAAAATGATGTATCCCATTACATTTTTATGTATTCCACTGCCATCAAATTGTTGTAAAAAAAATTGTCTTATTTACAACAATCTGAAATCCAGCTCAGGGATATAGTTCGAAACCTAACTGACCCTTAATAAAGTGGAAAGTTTGAAGAATAACTAAACAACAAAAAAGAGGCATGAAAGGACTGATTAAATCAAACTGTGTGAGTGAGATGAGGGAGGTAGAGGAATGAAAAAAAAGTTCAGTTGCGTGGTTTAAAAACAACATTGCTTCACGGCAAGTCAAAAATGCTCTCCAGGATGTCTGCATATATATTTCCTCAATGATTACTGTAAGTGAAGACATTCGCCACAAGATGCGTATCATCGGGAAAATTCAAAATTTAAAAGAAAAAGGCAATCAGGAGGAGAAATCAAATTTGTTTAGGTTCTAAGTTTTTCAAGAAAATTGTGATTGAGTAAAGAATCTGTTTTTATGAACTAAATAAAGCAGGATAAAGGACAACTTACAGGTTTAATTAATTGTCCTTTCTTCATGGTTGTGGTCATAACACAGTGGTTTGAATAAATTATTTAGTTGTTCATGGAAATAACCAGTCTTTATGTGCTCAAGTGGTTTTTCGTGTTTAAAGTACACAAGGAAGTGTTGTTTCTTAAATTAACCCGAGAGGCTTACTCCAACTTTGAAACTGAAATAAATGTATTTACAACATGCTTCAAAAATTGGTCTTCATAATGAGATTTCAAATTCATGGCAGGGTAAACCTTTATGTACCTTGTCGGTTAAAATGATATAAAGCTACAGATTTATGCATAATTATGGACATGTCAAACAGTTATCTGTCACTAACTTTTACTTGGCACCTTTGGTAAACTTGACCTCTGAGCTCTGAATAAAGCCCTGACAGAGCATAATCACTCTTATTTTAAAGATAATATGGGTTGTGCAGTTAGCGGTCATAAAAGACCACTGCAACTGGGTCAGGGTTGGCCTGTAGGTGAGGGCAGCTAACTGATGCTTGGCCACCTTGACCGCTAGGCTCATTCGAGCCGGGCTACGTAGCACGCTAGGTGATCAAGCAACTGTGGGTGGAAGCTCCACCAAAGTTTGCATCCTCTTTTTAGCTCCAGCACGCTCATTTCATCTGCTGTTTTGGTAGTGACATCTGAAATCAGAATGGACGGACAAATTCGATCTGAGTGAAGTAACATGTCTCTAGTTAGCATCATAGGTCAGCATTAGCTCAGCCAAACTAAAGTAAGTAACTTGCGTTAACTGAGCTAAATTGGGTGTGTAACAGCTGGCTTTCAGACCCGTTCGTTTCACCTACTTGCTCAATTTTGGATTTAAAATTCATGGAAAGAGGCTTTATTCAGATTCAGAAAAACTTTATTTATCCCCGAGGGTTCGATTGTAATTGTATGATATATGCAACCTGTCCAGGTTTACTCCGTTCACCTGAAGAGAGCCAGTATACGCCCCAGTAGATCATCGAAACCCTGAATAAGAAAAAGCAGTGATGGATGGATAGATATTCTATGATTCAGGTGGGGAATGACCTGCACAGATCAGATTAAAGACATAAAGACCGGAGAAGAAACACATCTGCAGTGAAGACCAGTCACATTCTTCAGGTACAGTGAAGAAGAAAATTGAAAAAAAGATGAATTTAACTCAAAACACATATTACAAAAAAATAACTGAAAACTAAAGGTGAAGACTTTATTTTTGATATTAGTCTTCATGAAATTCTTGTTTAGTTCGGGTTCTGCAGACTGATGCTCCGGCAGAGTTTGACGACCTTTGCAATTGGACTTAAAGAAGTGAAAAAATATTTGGAATTTTTTTATTTTTTCCTCTCTTTTTTTTCCTCCATAATAGATTTAAATTGCTAAAACACATCTGTAAAATCTGAAGATTACCTGTAGGATTACAGGCGCTGCGCACGCACGTCTTCTGTGCTACTGCATGTAAGCTCGGTTAAGTAGACATTTAACTCAAACGTATTGAGCAACTTCTCCAACTGCCCGTCCTCTTCCCTGTCAGAGTTCAGCCGCTGTGTTGAAACCTTATTTCTCCGTGTGATCGCGTCTGACTCAATCTCAGTTTCCTATACACACACACACACACACACACACACACACACACACACACACACACACACACACACACACACACACACACACACACACACACACACACACACACACACACACACACACACACACACACACTCTTGCAAGTTCCCTACTGTGTGAGGGAGTGTGTGTAAGGATCTGAATGTATACATGTGTGTCTGTGTGTTTTTGATACTGTGAACAGGAATCCAGCTTCCTCACTTCTCTCTTCCGTTTGACCGCAGCTGCTGCAGTTCAGCGCGGCGTTTTCTCACTCCGTCTCTGTGTCTTTGTCTCCATGACAACTGGCTGTCATAAAGACTCCGCGCTCGCCACGCACCTGAGATCAGGAAGAAGGAGGCGCCTGGTGCCGCCCACGCCCGACTTTCTAAAGAATTCAGGTAGGCAAACACACTGGAGCACACAGAGACCTGCCCACCGTTGAATGCAAGGGCGAATACTTCACTTGTGGAGTGTTGAAACTGCTCTACATGATCAAACAAGTAAAATATCACCAGAAAAAAGAAAGATGATTAAGAGTTTGAGGCGGGGGTGTAATGAGAAACACCAGTTCAGCCTCCAGCCTCCAACCCTCCCTGTTTTTTACTTTCAGTTCAGCTGTAAAGCAGAAGCATCTTTAGCAAAAAAGTGACGTGAGATGTTTCAGGTTTACCTGCGTGTCGTCTCCGCATTAACCCCCACCGAGTAAAAACGCTGAAAGTCTTAGCGGGCGCCTCGGTGAGCTGTTATTACCAAAAGTTGTCATTAAGGAGGGATAACAGTTAAGCACGTCAAAGAGTGAGCAGTGTATCTTAAAGACGGCGTGTCATCATGACCTCAGGGGTGAATGCTCGTAGGTGAATGAGCAAAAAGGTCGGTCTGCGTGGAGATCATCGCTAATAAGCAGGTGGCGGTCGGCGGTGGATGCCGGTGATCGTATGTGAGCTGAAGGAAACCCCTTTTAGAGGAATGCTGCTGAGGCTTCGTGTAATTCAGGTCTGGCTGTTTGGACACACACACACACACACACACACATGCTTGGACACACACACACACACTCTCAAACAGGTTGAACAGGGGCACAAGAGGATAGCATTTCCCATCCAGAATGATAGGACGCCAAGAGGAAGGGAGGAGGGAGGGACGAAGGAGGTGTGCTGGGAGTTTGGGCAGTTTTTGATTCTGGTTTGGTGAGTTTTAGGAGCGGTGTACCACACACACACACACACACACACACACACACACACGTATCAAAGGAGTGAAAGAAAGACAAACGGAAGGAATGATAGGGAGAGGGAAGAGAGGACTGACGGAGTTCGGACGGCTCGGCGGCAGCGCCTTCACCTGACATCATGCGACCTTGACTCCAGCGCTGCATCATGGTATTCTGTAAGGACGCTCTTTTTTTAATGTCTAGGTTATTTTGTGGCACGATTAGCGTGTTGTTGTGTGTACTCAGAACTTTTTTTTTACCCTTCCTCTCCCTCCCCTCATCTCTTTCTCCCCCTCTTTCTCGGCTCTTAGGAATGTGGGGCTTATGTCAGTGAGAGTCAGGTACAGACTCACTAATTACCACTGCCCTTCCTCTCTCCATCTCTCCCTCCCTCCTCCTCCTCCTCTCTCTGTAGCTCTCTCCTTCAACTCCGTCACCTCCTGCTCTCTCCTCCACTCCGAGACCTTGCGCGCTCCCCCCTCTTCTCTTCTCCTGTCTCCCGCTGTTACGTCTACGTGCGTTGTCGTGACTGGAACAGAGGAGAGGACAAACAAGAGAGGATCTGAGTCAGAAACCGAAAAAAAATAGCAAAAGGAGAAGAGAAACTCTGACTTGTCCCGTCCCATGTCGGGTGTGTGTGTGTGGAGTGTGTGTGTGTGTGTGTGCCGTGTGCTCGCGCCGGGTATCTGAGACCTCTTCTACACTGTGCGTTTGGGAAACCTGTCACTGAAGGCAGGAGGTGTCTTGACAGCCAGCAAGAGGTCAAAGAGAAGCTGACAGCACACAGCAAAAGTGGAGGAAGATGAGAAAGTGACCAGTTCGTTGGATCGTTGCTTTTCAAAAGGTGAAAGAAGACCCGGCGGCGACGCAGCGAGCACACGTCCCATCATCCCCACAGGTCAGCTGGAAACTCATCGCACGCCTCCACTGGGCTGCGTCTCATTGCGTTCGGTTTCTTCTCCTCCAGCCATGATCTTTTAACGGGTTATGCTGTCAGGGTGGTTGAGGGACAGCGTGTGTTTTCTCACCTGGAGGATTCAGAGCACGCATACACACTCAGTGGGTATCTAGAAGGACATTTCTTCAGCTGGTGCATCTGCTGATCACAGTGACCCAGCTGACTGCTGTAACCTTCACCGCAAGGTTACGGGACAAGGACTGGATGTTTATTTGTGTATGTGTGCGCGTGTGTGCTATTGATGTCTTGTCTAGTCACTTTGTGTGTGTGTGTGTGTGTGTGTGTGTGTTTTTAAAAACTGGTCGAGCAGGGCGCCAGCCAGCCTTGAGTGTCCTGTTGTTGTACAAACAAGACTTAGTTGTGTGTGTGTGTGTCAGTGTGTGTGTGTGTGTGTGTGTGTGTGTGTGTGTCTGTTCATGATAGTTCATATCCAGCTGATCTGTTCAAGAGCAGATGTCTGGTGCTTCTCTTGATGTTGATTGGTTGCTCTGCTTTCACAAATAACTTTTCTAATTTGTGTCTAAAAAGTACGACGGAGTATTAGGGCCAAACAAAAAAACAAAAAAAGGAAATTACGAGAATAAAGTCATAATGCAATGAGAATAAAGTCGTAAAATTATGAGAATAAAGTCATAATATTACGAGAATAAAGTCATAATATTACGAGAATAAAGTCATAATATTACGAGAATAAAGTCGTAAAATTACGAGAATAAAGTCATAATATTACGAGAATAAAGTCGTAATATATTATAAATATATAAATATAACTTCACAAGATGCTCAATATTCCTCATTTTAACACAGGGAGAAGAAGCTCTTCCTTAGAGTTCTCATAAATTATATTCTCATAATATTACGACTTTATTCTCGCAACATTATGACTTTATTCTCGTAATTTTACGACTTTATTCTCGTAATTTTACGACTTTATTCTCGTAATATTACGACTTTATTCTCATAATATTACGACTTTATTCTATTACGACTTTATTCTCGCAACATTACGACTTTATTCTCGTAAATTTACGACTTTATTCTCATTATATTATGACTTTATTTTCGTAATTTCCAATTTTTTTTGTCTTAGTTTGGCCCTAATACTCCGTCGTAAAAAAGCACCTTAATTCCCCTCGAAAACTAAACCATAACTTTCAGTGTAACTAAAATGTACAGTTGTCAAAAAGGAACAGAAGGGAATGATAATACAGTAATTATCAGAAAAGATATGGTCAGTGATAGGAGATGGTTTGCCTCTAATAGATGCTGAGTCCTGCTCATAGATAAAATAAATCACTTGATAATGGCTTCCTAAGGGAATAAATCAGTGAATATTTAGGTGAACAGTTGCTTTAATGATGCATTTTATTTACCTTGGAGGTGAGAACTGGAAACCTGGAATGAAGTCACAGTGATGAATGATGTGTATTTCTGGCTTAATGTGAATAAGATGAGTCAAAAGTGATATATAAAGAGCTAAATAAGCCTGGTGTTTGTTTATTGTTGCTAGTAGGAGACAGGGTAGGTGAAGTTTCTCCAGCTTCTTGTGTTGAAATTTTAACTCGGAGGCATTTCAGTTGAAACTTCAGAAAATCAACTTTCCTGTGCAAATGGAATGCACTACAAGGGTCGTACGCTCGCACACATGGTGGGTGTTTCTGACATGCTTTTTGTCCTGCTGATAAACAACCCGTCAACCGTCTTCCTGTTAGAAGATACGTGGTTTGGACTGGTTGACCCACAGCTCAGTTCAGCAACACTCGGCCTCCCCCTACTCAAAGTGAGAGGATGGCGAGGCTGTTGGGGTTCAGGGCTGCAGGAGAATTACACTGCAGGCCTTTATATTGTGGCATTATTCAAAAAGGATTCTTTTTCCTCTCACTTTTTTCCCTTTTCCCTCGCCCCATGTGCCATTTTCATTCATTTTCTGGTCAAGTTTACTCAAGGTGGCTTTTTTGGTTTAGGATAAGGTAGCAAAAGTTTTTGTCTAGGTTGAGGGAAAATAATAATACCCCCCCTCATAATAAATCAATCAAAATAAAATCAATCAAATTGAACAGTGATGTTAAAGCAAACCCTGACTCCAAAGGAGTGCTGAACCGTTGACAGGATGTGATAGACCAGGGGTCGGCAACCCAAAATGTTGAAAGAGCCATATTGGACCAAAAACACAAAAAACGAATATGTCTGGAGCCTGTCTGAATGAAAAATGAAAAGTCTTGTATCAGCCTTAGAATGAAGACAACACATGCTGCATTTTTCTATATTAGTTATAACTTGGGGAAGATGTTTTTTTTCATTATGCACTTCGAGAAAAAAGTCTAAATCTCGAGAAAAAAGGCGAAATGTCAAGATTAATTTTGAAGTACAATCTTGAGAAAAAAGTCGAAATGTCAAGAAAAAAGTCAATGTTGAGAAAAAAGTCAAAATTTTGGGAAAAAAGTCGAAATGTCAAGAAAAAAGTCAAAATGTTGAGAAAAAAGCTGGAATGTCGAGAAAAAAGTTGAAATGTCGAGAAAAAAGTCAAAATGTTGAGAAAAAAGCTGGAATGTCGAGAAAAAAGTCGAAATGTCGAGAAAAAAGTCAAAATTTCGAGAAAAAAGTTAAAAAGTCGAAATGTCGAGATTAAAAAGAAGAAAGAAATAAAGGAAAAAAAGGAAAAAAAGAAAAAAAAAGAAAAAATGAATAAAAAAATAAAAAAAAAAGGTCAAACATTTTTGAAAAAGCTCCAGGAGCCACTAGGGCGGCGCTAAAGAGCCGCATGCGGCTCTAGAGCCGGGGTTGCCGACCCCTGTGATAGACTTATCTTGAAATAAGATTCTTTGGTTTGGTCAAACTTGTGGCATCTTCTTCAAATGGCAAACAAATATGCACTGAAACTGTGTTTTTCAGGCCCATTTTGTCAGATACTACCCCAAATAATGACTTCTAAATAAAGTCCTGTCCCTGTATCACCCCCAGCTTCTCTGACACTTTCATAAAGAACTTTACAGGTCTGTCCTCTCTGGAAGGAGACGTGCACATCTCTTCTGACACTGATGATGCAGGAGTATTTAGCATTGTGTATTTAGGTTTATCTTACGGTTATTGTTCGAGAAAGCTTCCACAAGTATTATGTAAGATATTGTATTGTCTTGTGAACTCACGGAAACAGGAACAATGTCGGGTGTAAATCCTTTGACCAGGGCGGTGTCTGTCGAAGTGCTGGTCTGACCTGAAGAGTCGATGACACGTGGCTTTCTTTCTGCCGGCTGTCTGGTTCCAAACCAAAACCAGGAGTAGAGACTAGCTGAATTGTTAATATAGGATTGATATTATTCCAACTGTCCTGAGACATTAGCTGGAGGAGTGAACCACATTTAGAGCGATATCATCTCTTGACTGACTGTATCACGTTCCACAGTGTCAGACAGGAAGAGACAGTCATCAAAAACACGAGTTCATATCTAGGCATTTTTCTTAGTTTGACCTTGCTGGTATATGTTTGGACTCTAATTTCAGGAAGACAAGACAGACAGTTGAAACAAGAAAATCTGGACATCTGTCATTTTTTTTTTTTTTTCAGAAGCAGGATGCTGGTTATTGTTCATCAAACCTCAAGCATAAGGAAGAGAAACAGCTTAAACTGCATGAATTGTGCACCGACCGACACACATACACACAGTATATGATAGTGTCACATGACTGTCACATGATCATCTCATGCTGATGGTGGGGAAGCAAGGATTCGGTCCACTGTGTGTGCGACAAAGCCGTCGACCTAATCCAGTAAAAAGTGAGGCAGAAATCTAAAGCAGCGGCGAGCGGAGGCCAGCGCTGCAGAGGGGGAGAAGGGAACCTGTTAGCACTATTGTGCTGTTTATGAAACACCTGTAACAAGATCTGATCTCCTCTCTCTCCCATTCTTTCTGTTTGTCACAAACACACACATACCTGGAGAGCACAATGGTCACATTCTTCCCCTCTTTCACCCCCCCCCTCACCTTCCCCTTTAGCTCCGTCCTGACCAGAGCTGCAGCATAATGAAGGGAAGCAGAAGCAGGTCGAACATTAGAGTAAAATGAGGGCAGAAACAGGAGGGGAACAGGTGAAAAATGCATGCACATACTTTAATCGGTGTCTTTTTTTAAACGCTTGGTTCCCTTCCTCCAGTGAGGACTATCAAAAAGTGCTCATATTATGTCGATGACAGATTGCAGAACTGTTTGTCTTCCTTTAGCAGACATCGGTCTCATTTGCGGTCATTGTGACTGTCTGTTATAGAAAATCAGACCTAAATGTTCAGGTAAAAAAATAAAATAACTTAGAAAAATCCAAGGACGTAAATCTAGCAAATGGCAGGAAAAAAAACAACTAAAAATGGGAGGAACAGGAAAAATACTGAAAGGATGGAGCAGAAAACAGAAACAGAGGAGACGGGGCAGAACTCAGGTGTAAAACATGGACAGGAAGTGAAGCTCAACAGAGAGAACAAAGCAGACGCTGTTTCAAAATAAAACAGGAACTAAATGAAAGACATAAGTCACAGACATTCAAAAGAAACAGGTAATACTGGGAAAAAAGATGCAAAGAACACAAATGAAGACAAGATCAACACTTGAACATACTTTATAAGTTCTTATTTTTGCTGAAATTATAGATGAACTTAGTTTTCTTCTCACTTGCTGTAAAACCATGAAACTTGTTTTCTTTTATTTGGGAGGTCGACAGTTCGATCCCAAGTTTTTGACGTTAAAAAAGGCGCAACATCAGTGCAAGAGCATTTAAACAGCTGGAACGCCAGATTGCTTGGTCCCAGTTTTCAGTTCAGGTCGTCAGGTTCAGGTGGACCAGACTTATAATAGTTAACAAAAACTATGACTAAAACTGAAACTAACAGTGAAAAAACAATTCAGTTAACTGAAATGAAACTAAAAATGGTTTTTATTCAACGAAAGCTAAATAAAAAACAAAATTAACGAAAAAAATGTAAGGTCAAATTTTGTTTTCATTCTCATTTCATGCCTTGTTTTTATGTTTTTAAGTTTGCCGTTTAATTTTTTATTACTCAAAGGAAAGACAAAAGGATTGTACCGTATCACATTGTTGGTAGGATTCGTTTATCCAAGATTTTTTTCTGTCAATATCTGTAAGTCGGTACCTAAAAAAAACTACCGTACACTAAAAGAGTACGTATTTTCTAAATAGAAGACACATCTTTTCCCAGAGTTACTGCACATTTGATCATCTTTTGTGATTTTTGTTCACTTGTCGAAGGCAGTGTAGATGCAATAAACTGCAGGATTCACAGAGATGTGCACACAACCTAGAGCAAACTATCCGGTGATGAAATTTAAAAGGTATGAGTTCCAGCGAACCCTTGCACACTTGCATATTAGGGGAAATTTGAGATTTAAGTTTTAGATTTGTGTCAGATGTAGTAACAGCTTCAACAAACTAAATGTTGTCCTAAAGGGAAAATATGAAAAGCAAACATTATTTCGCTTATCCCCTCTTGGTTACTAAACAAACAGTGCTGTGTAATGTGGTGGAGGGGCGAGGAGGTTGCAGCGTTTATATATGAATGTTTACAATAACTGCTTGTCCAAAGGTAATAAAAACATCACTAGTCTTATATCCACATTATTGTACACCAATAAAAGCATAGTTATTGATAGTACTCTGTGTTTCTGCTAGTATTGCTCCCTATATATAAATAATTATAGTTTTAATCTGGTTTAAAGAACCAAAATGAGAGTTTCTCCTAAGGGAGACAATAAAGATTCATCATCATCATCAGATCATTTGAGAGAAACAGCATTTCCAGTCTGAGAGGTTTACCTCATTAGAATAATGTGACGGTTTTTCTGCTCTTAGTCAATCTCACCAGATCTCCCTATGGAGAACATAACCAGATTGGCTAGATTAAAGCAGGACAGACAAGTTTTTTCTTTCATTTTTAGATATCAGTTTCATGTTGAAGCAATAGTTGATTTTTTTTTACAAAACATCTTCTACCCCTCACAATCTCCCATCCCTACTATCAACCAAAAACAGCCAAAGTAACTTTGGACTCTCGTCCCAGTTGTGTTTTGACAACTTCATATCACTTTATGACACTATCGCACACCAACAACCGTGAAACGAGCTCACGGAGCTACGAGTTACCCATCCCATTCACAGACATTTCCACTGGTTCAGATCTAGTACAGAGGGGGTCACAGGACTCAAGACAACCAAGATGGCAGCAGAATTGTTAATAACTCATTCTTCTGTGCTCCTGCCCCACTCCACACCATTTGGTCTTTTTTTTATGCTAGTGTGGTTGTTGTATGCTTCGTTTCTCTGATTGGTTGTACGTCTATTTAATGGCTTCCAGAGGCTTTCTCTTAAACATCCATTGGTACTGCCCCCTAGAAGTCAAAGTCAAATCCAGAGGAGCCAGACTGATTTTCTTTGTATCGAAAAGGAAAAGAATGAGGATGGTTGGACGGCCACGCCCTTGTAGCGTGACTGAGCAAAACAACAAACACAAGTACATTTTGGACACTCTTGAAAATTAAACTCCTCAACCTGACTTAACCTTTGCACCTATAGGTGGACCCACAGAATTACAAATGACAAGAACTAGGGATGGGCGGTATGGACTAAAACATTTATCACGATAATTTCTGGCATTTATCCCGATAACGATAAAAATGACGATAAAAAAAATACCAATTCAACTCCACCTTTTTAACTATAAATCTATTACCACATTCAGTCTTTGGAGCCCCCAAAACACTACTCTAAAAGAATACTAAATACTACTAAACTACACCAATTGAATTGATAAAAACCAATTAAAACTGTACTACAAAACTGTAATGACTCAAGCTCCTCGCTCTCAGATCCGCCATGTTTGTTACACAAAAACATCATCAACGGGAATTTATCTGTCTTTCTTTCTTTCTTTCTTTCTTTCTTTCTTTCTTTCTTTCTTTCTTTCTTTCTTTCTTTCTTTCTTTCTTTCTTTCTTTCTTTCTTTCTTTCTTTCTTTCTTTCTTTCTTTCTTTCTTTCTTTCTTTCTTTTTTTGGCTCATTTCCTTCCTTCCTTCCTTCCTTCCTTCCTTCCTTCCTTCACGTACGTTCTGCGTCGATTTAACGCAGAACCATAAATTCGTCTTTACACAAAAACGTCATCAAGGGGAATTTATCGTTTTTACCGCGAGATAACAAATTCTTACCGTGGGGAATTTTTTTGACGGTATATCTTGAACGGTAAAATATCACCCATTCCTAACAAGAACTCCTTTGTGCTACTCGTAAAATTACTGGACAGACTACCCAAAGCTTTCTGAGGAGCAGTTTTGAAGCCTTTTTTTTTCCGACTGGAAAACACCCACCTCATTCAGCGAATATTTGCTGCATTCAGGGGACACTGAGTTAGTATAAATTGCCCAATCATTTTCTCAGCAGTGGACAAGTTTCTAAACCGGGTTGTGAATGACATTTTAACATTTGGCTCAATGGAGATTGACCTGTCTCTGGAGCCTCCAGTGGTCAGTATAGGAACTGCAATTCTTGCTACTTCTGGGTTGGCTCTTGTTACCGCTTTAAAAACAAACACTGACAGGTTTTTTGATGTGCAGTGTTTGGTTGTTGATTCTAAAAAAAGACAAACAAATGAAATGCATTCAGTACCAACATACAGTATCTTTCCAGAATTATCTAGCGTTCAGAGATTAAACTATTTTTTAACAGTTCACCCAAAAGAAATTCGTACATATTCATTTTGGTTCAGGCAGTTTGCAACTTCACCTCTGGATGTCACAACACTCACACTCATAAGATGATGGTTTACACACAATAACCCGCTATATCAGTTTAACTTAAACTGGCATTAAGTTGAATCATTAACTTTCAGGAATCTGGGTGTGAACCTTTGTTTCTGATCCCACACTCAGTAAATCCATCATCTACTCCACCTGCCTGCCGCTGGGTAAAGCAAGCGTTGATCAATAAAAAATGATTAGAGGCACTTCCTTGAAGTGGCTTTAATCATAGCGTGATTATAAAAACCAACACTATGAATTCTACTTATGGACAGTTGGGCGATCCTTGCAGACTGATCTCCTCAGTAAAAAGGATTACATGCTCCTTGCTTTGACCACACTGCAAAAGCTGGATTTATACGATAATAATTTAATCATAACTGTCTGCCCGGATTGATTTCACAACATTTAAACGAGGAGAAGTGATCCAGTGAGCTGAGGCATTGTGCAACTGTCTCTCCGATGAGAACGTGGCAGGACTGTGGAGTGTATAAACGAGCAGCCACCAATCAGTGAGGAGGAAGGATCGGCCCTCCTCCGCCCCCGTCTTTTTTCCTCCGTCCCCTGCCTTCCACTGTTCAACCTTTGACCCCTGCGTAACCCCCTGCACCCCCCCAGCGAGGTGACACCGCTGAACCCTCCATCCTCTCCTCTTATCCTGCTCGACTCCCTCCCCTGTCCTCCAACCTGCTTGTACGCTAATGCTCTTATTATGCTTCATTTCACCGCGGGTTTCGTAATCCACCTCTTTTAGGTTAACGGAGTGAGGAAAGAGGCGTATGAAAGGACGGGACTTATGCACTCGTACGTACACTGCTCTATTGTGCCTCGGTATTTGCCGTGAGGCGATCCCCCTCCTTATTTTAACCCCAATGCAAGTATTTACTCAGAACAATGACATTTACACTGTAACAGGTTTTTGGATGGGATCCCTTCAAGAGAATACATATAGAGAGTTTATATTTCCTTTTCAAAATAAGCGTGAAATCGGTTCTAGTACTTATTTACTCGCATACACACTCTCAGCATCCTACTGCCCGTTCTCAAACTCGCTCTTCCCTGCATACCTGCTGCTACACACAATGGGTTAGTTGTCTGGACAGCAGCAGGCCATGAGGCAAGGTGTTTGTGTGTGTGTGTGTGTGTGTGTGTGTGTGTGTGTGTGTGTGTGTGTGTGTGTGTGTGTGTGTGTGTGTGTGTGTGTGTGTGTGTGCGTGTGCGTGTGTCTGTGTGTGTGTGTAGTATGAGATTTGTATCTTGTAGGGAAGGCAAGAAAACCTGGTTTGTGTGAAACTGTGTAGACGTGAGTAGGTCTGAAGGACAGAAACTGAACACTGTATGACACGGCATCTCATGATAAAGCTCCACCTCGAGCACACACACACACACACACACACACACACACACACACACACACACACACACACACACACACACACACACACACACACGCTGCCCCCCTACGCTGTGCCAGAATGGAATGTTCCACGGGTCCGGTCTGACTGTGAACCCATTCACAAAACTGACACAAAGTGGTCGCACGATAGCCATACCTGCATGCCGACACATTGAGCCGTTTCCTTCATTGTTCCAGCTGGAGTTTGCACATCTTTCCCTTTCTGCAACGTTCCCACATTTTTCCTCTTTGTTATCGAGTAGTTTCAGAGTACAGGCAGGAGAACAGGTGTATTATACACAGCTTTGGTTTCTCAGGATTTTTGTTGTTGTCATAAAGTACCCATTGCTGTGAGTAGTTTGCGTGACACAGTTCGGCAGTTTAGCCATTGTTTGTCTATCAGGGGTTGACCAGCGCTGAATTCTAGCAGGTTTTCATTCAGCTCTTATCGGTCTTTTATACTTTCCTCTTCTCACTTTACTGAGGCCGGACTTGTGTGTGTGTGTGTGTGTGTGCCTGTGTGTGTGTGTGTCTCTGCTTCTACATGTACTGGAAAACACATTCCCTCTCCAGGCAACAGTTATTGGTGAAGATTTGTTTGGCTTTCGCCTGTAATTGATGTATTTTAACAGCTAACTAGTTCAATCTTCTGACATTTTTAGAGTTACGTTCCCTGAAAGACAGAATTGGACAAATTTAAACTGCTGTCTTAAACTGGCAAGAAATGAGATGAGGAAACAATAAAATTTAAAATTTAGCACCGAGGATGTTGGAGGGGTACACACCACCTCAGTCAATCAGATGTATGCTTGGTGGATTAAAAGTTAAACATTTAACAATCTCTTGCCATAATTGTTAGGGGACTTACATGTTTGTGAATCTTGTGAATGTACTCACATTTACTCTGTGGATTAATTATGTGAAGCGTTAACGCTAGCGCTTAAAGGGCCGTGCACCTACACAAATATAAAAAATGTTTATGCCTTACCTCGCACTCTTTCTTTTTGATACGTTCCTTTCAGTATTTCCTTTAACGTAGATACAGGGACAGCTCCATCAATTTGATACCTGTGCTAAAAACGTGCACGATAAGTGTAAATACATCAGAACACACAAACAAAACATACAAATCAAACCAAAGTATGCTTCATTTTCTACATTTTGTTATTGGAGTTTATTTTGTATCGATTTGTGTGAATAACAGTTCTTTAGGTTTATTTTTAGCATCTTTAATTGTTTTATCATCACAAATAATGTCAATAATGCAGCTGCTTTAGTCTCACGAGTCACGCCACACAGTCCTGTTGCAAATATTTACCTTCAATTAAACCCTTGCAGTCATAAAATCTGTTACGTACTAATAGAGATGAAACATTTGATTTCATGTGCTGAATGTACTGACTTCGAAGGCAAATTTTAAGAACCATGGCATACTTTACTACCCTGAAGTTAGCTTCCAGTTTGTGGCTTCAGATTTTGATGACTTCTGCTTCGTACTTTCTTCTGATTTCTATCAGAAGTTTTCAACTCAGAGGGTTCCCCTAAAGATGTGGAGGTTTAATTCAAGATTTAGTGTTGTTCAGTCTCACGCTCTGTCACTTTCTCATTTTCACTACTTTCCTGAGTCGCTTAGTGCCGCAATGCTAAGTGTGGCGCTAGCAGCTCATTTAATCATCGTTGACGTGGAGTTAATAGGTGTGGTTTTTGCCAGTAGAAATGACCGGAAATTACATGAAACTGTGAAAGCTAGAAATCCCTTCCCAAAAAAGTGGTAGTTTAGTTAAAATCAAGTTAAAGCACAGCTAGGTTAGCCACATGCTAACAGACTGTGAAACTGTCCCTGTGGTCTGTGTTGACTTTTATTTTTGTGTAGATTTAACTGACAGTCTGGTTGTTAATTTGGCATAGTTAAACAATATGTAGTCACATATATTAGTAATGTGTAGCTGATAGAATATTTGTAAGCACTTTATGCTTTCACTGTCACATGGCAGTTACCGGTAGTTAATTTCCACTGTTGGGAGGAAGGACAGTCATCCATGTTGACGCTGCAGCGGTTAGTGGTTATTGGCCAGATAATGATCAGCTACAATGTGGTTAACTGTAGTTCGTATGACTGTTTCTCCTTTGCCCTGAAGTTTCTGCCCTCTTTTGCTTCTTTTTTTTCTTTTCAATATTGCTCTCCTCTCCTTTCTTCCTTCTTCCTAGTCTCCTTGACCTTGACGGTGATTGTAGCACCTAAACACACACTGCTGACGCGTCTGTGACTGGTTACTGCAGGCCACATGACTACGAGAAGAACGTCAGCTGACCAGATTCTGGGCAAAAGGGGAAACGTCTTTCAACAGAATGGAAAAAAAAAAATAGTTGGACCTTATTGTCAGCTTCTTTGTGTGTGCGCGTGTGTGCGTGCACGTGTGTGTGCGTGTGTGTGTGTGTGTGTGTGTGTGTGTGTGTGTGTGTGTGTGTGTGTGTGTGGAAATAAACCAGAAAGGCTCTCTTTTTGTGCTGAGTCATTGTGTTAATCAGAAGGAAGACATCAGGATTGGCTGACATTAGTTACAGGATGTGAGGTGACCGTTTGGATGAGGAAGTGTTACAACTGAATAAAGTCAGACATTTTCCTGTCAGTTTAATCGCAGTCTTGCCATCACAGGATTTTTTTGATGCAAAATACTTTGCTTCAAATACCGGACAGGTTTGATGCTTCTGTCCTTACATACCTATCCATCTGTTGTGAATACTTACATGCAGGCTTTTTGACGGCCTGTGGGGCTCGCTTCCTCCAGCGAGATCTCAGTATCAGGCTCAGATGAGTTCTGATCCATTTAAATAATGATCCTATCCACTTAAGCATAATTATTTTTTGTTCTTCAAATATACAATGATTTGACTCTGAGTGTTAGAGTTCAGTCCACAGAGAAAGGTTAATGGAAAGGGTTCCTATGGAAACCGATGCAGATAAAACGATGGCAAAACTTCCGTGACAGAAACACAGAAATCCCGCTGACACCTCTGAAGGCGGGATGTTCTTCGTGTTAGAGGCCTTTTCACGAGGAACAGGCACGTTTGACCTGCAGCAAGCCTCCCAGTCGCTCTCACGTTTCCTGCAGAGTTGACGCGCATGTCAGGGCATTTCTCTAATGTTTATGTTTCCAGTAACGGGAGAAGAGAGTTTGACGTTTACATACAATACAGTGTTGGCCCCCCCGCTACCCCCGCTCCACCCCCCACGTGACATTGTTTCAGTTAGTTTCTGACATCCGTGCTGAAATCTGCTTGCAAAGTAAAGATATCATGTTTGACTAGTGCTGATGTGGACGGCCTTGAAGAAGATAGTTCATGGTTTCTGGTAACGTGACGGTTGTTTTTCTACAGGAAATACTGCTAAAAGTAAATAAAATTATCTAGTTTTTTTAGCAGCATTTCATTTGACAGCCACATACTGATACTTTTTAAAAAAAAGTGACACTATTGAACACATAAGTTAATGATCGCTTAAGCTGAGAGGAGACGGTTATGCATAACTCATCAGGCTGCCTTTAAACATTATTTTCCAGTAACTTTGTGGTGTGGGATAATTTTTAAAAGCAGTAAACATTTGCAGCTGTACAAGGAGTACGTGTCCCTCTTCATCCACCTCGGTCACTGTTGCCAAGCTGTTTGTGTGCAGCTTCTTATGGGTCACATGAGACTTGCAGGGCCAGTTCCTCCACGTCTCTCCCCTGTCTTTGTCTCTGATGACTATCGTCACCACATTGTGCTATTTTAATGGTGTGAAACTGCTTTGATGGCACGTGTGGTGATTGAATTGAATGGATTTTTTTTTTGTTTTTGTGACAATCAAATCAGATTTTTAGTTTTGACTAACTTTCCTGAGTTTTTCTATAATTATTTTCAAATTTGCATACAAAGAAAGTTTAACAGTATTATTTTAGAGGGCGTTTAGTCCGAAAAAGTAGTTTCAGCAGGTAAGGGAACTACACTAAGTACACCTTTGGCTGCTGCCCAAACCCTGACCCACAAGGCCCTCCTGCAGGTAATGAACCGACAGGAGGGCAAACCCATGTGGCAACCTCCAGGCACTGGCCAGCAAGGACCTACCTCCATGCCTTGCTCAAGGGTGAGGGCCTGGTACCCTTAAGCTGGGCCAGGGACATGGACAACATACCCTCTAGGATTCATTTGGACATGCAAACCCCTCAACCACCATAGGGGGGCAATTTGAGACTTTGTTTTCATACAACTAGATCAGTCGTTTGATATACGACAAAATGGGCGGGCTTTAGTAGCAGAGACCATGAACTCTCCTCCTTTATCTATTTACAGACGTTCACGCAACATTGATAGTCAACTTGTACAGACTTATGAGGTGGAGGTGACCAGAAAGAAATTCCTGTACAAACAGTCCTTTTTAGACCCTTTTGGCACATTTACAAAGTTAAAGCCATTTCAGTTTCCACATGATAAATTAAATGGAATTACATTTTTGAGTCTGGTCAGAGACTTGAAATATTGATTTATTTTGGCACAGGTCAATTGCCCCAAGTGCAAACACTAACTGTCATTTAGCTGTAAACGTGTAGGTCGTCCTATCTCAAAACCGCTTCATTTCACTATCGTTTGTTTCCTAACGAATGCTTACATTCCTAGACCTAGGCTTGTTTCTGGAGTATTTCTTTAATTTCCTGGTCATAGTCATTGATACAATACAGTATATTTGTCAGCAATTATAACTTCTCCCTTTTAATTGTCTTTTTTACAAATGGATAAGAAATTAAAATATTACAAAACAGACTTTTTATTTGTTTTCTTATTCTTATTTTGTAGTTGACACCAACAATGATGATATATATTTTCCGGGTTTTTGCATGTGTGATTGCTTGTGTGATATAGGTGCGTCGGCCATAAAGTCATCTAGGTGTTTTAATCCCTCTCCCCCCACCTTAAAATAGGTTTATGGCTGTGCATGGCCTTCACTCCCAGCTTTTATACATCCTGGCAGAGAGAGATTTCTCCATTTGAAAACTTTGAACTGCCTATCTGCACACTCTGTGTCTATCAGAGTTTGCTGCCAAAAAGGTCAGAATCCGTGATTGCTTGTCCTTCATTAACAGAGTTGTTGGTTAATGAATAACACGTACAATGGCTGGAGTAGAGGGGCGGCCCGTCGGACAGATCCCCACAGCCCTGCTTCTCTTTAAGGGTTCTTAGAGGTTATATACACTTCCACACATTGTCAGTGTGCCGTCCTTCCTACTCTCTCTGACACTCTCCGTTTCTATCAAACATGAGTGGAATGTGACGGCTTTAGTCCAGTTTGCATTGTCCTCATCTTTGATGAGTTTAGCTGCTTGTCACCACTAAACTTTCAGTTCTTACTTAAAACAACACGCAGAGTGAAACTATCGGTGATACTGTGATATCTGGTGATGTGATACTCTCGACCAGTTACTGTAAATGGGTCCGTCGTTGACAGAAAAACACCATGAGACGATTTAACCCTTATGTACTGTTAGAATTTTACACCTTCACAGTATTGTTTGGGTCAACTTTTATCTGAACCAAATAGGGACTGTTTAGACAAAATGTAATTAGAATGTTTAAGTTGCATATCACAAATAATGGATGTATGATTAATGAGTAAAATAAATAAATGTGGAAGTATATTGTTTTTAAGGTTCTGCATCATTTGCTTTTGAAGAACATAGAAAAGAAGTATAAACATAAAAGTCATAATGGTTTAAATACATTTAAAGGATTTGTGGAGTATTGTGAGAGGCCAGTTGGCCGTTCTTCTCTTGCAGATGTATGTGCCTGTTACTTTTGCCAAGATTGGCCACTCCGCCTTTGTTGGCATTGTCCTCAAGGATGATTAAATCTTGCTGTCATTATGTCATTTACTAAAATGCCAACTGAGGTACCTTTTTATTATGTCATGAACCCCATGTCGCCACTGCCCATCCAGTCAAAATGGATTCAGAAGTAAATATCTACTTTTTTTTAATATTCCAGGTACAGATCTTGTCTGTATCAAAGCACCTCTGACCTCTGGACGATCTTATGTGATGACTCCTATTATTTTTTTACTGTTTCACTCTTTCAATAGCACCCCACCCCGCACACATGCACGTGCACACATCTTTTAAAGACCAGTATGTGTATGTCTCTAGAGATCTCTGATTTACATATTGGTGAAATATTTGTATGAAATATCAGTTAAAATGTCCAGTTTTTTTAAGGATTTAATATACCCCAAAAAAAACAGCAACAGTACCAACAAAATAAATTTTTTCATACAAACATACAGCACTGCCCACTAGCGAATGAATTAACTTACCAAGGCTACGTAAAAGACGGACGGAGGTATGAGGGCTGCGATGTATAACAACACTTGAAACAACGTACAGTACGTAAGGGCGCATAAATAAGTGTTTTTTAAGTTACTAAGTCAGTTTCTAACAAGGCACACTTCAGAGAATGAGTGTAGTGAAGTCAAGTGAAGGATTTAGTGTTTGAACGGGTGGAGTCACACACTTGACTGACTCCACCTCCCAAAACCAGCTGCTATGAAAAGAAGTATAAAGATGTGATTTCAAGTTGAACTGTTGTACTTTCTGGTGATTTGACCAAAGCATGTAAGAAATTATGTGAACTTTGCAAAAAAAACTTCAACCTTAAAATGGCATTAAATTATTAAAAGTTTAAAGGCATTAAACCACAATCATTCAATGGTGCTTTTCTTTTTTTTACTTACTTCTGATTTATGACACAATTTACCGTTAAGGATGAAAGACCCCCAATTATTTTGACTTTTACATTAATAAATATCATCCTAAAAAAAAAGTTGAATTACCTGCACATCCTGTCTGTTGCGTTGGTACCCCAAACTCCGCCTACAACCCCACAACACAAGCTCATGACTTTTCCTTGATTTCCATCAATCATTTGTTTGTCACACCCTGTGCCCTTTCATCCCTCGCCTCTCCTTTTGGCTGGTTTCTTATCAGGTGAGTAAGGGAGAGATTGAAGCTGGAAGAAAAAAGCTGGGGGGGGGGGTTGTTACCTGTCCCGCGTGGCCCCGCCTCCCTGTTGTGGCTCCTAGGAATGATTAACACTAGAGCAGCCTTGCTCAGCACTCTGCATGTCCTCATGTCTCACTGCCACTGCCTGTCAACACCGCAGCTGTGTGAATGGATCGAGACCCAGAGTTGTAGGCAAGTGTGAAGTGACTGACACACTGACTGTAGCTCCTCGGCCTGTTGATCAATATCCGCTCTGGGATACAGGTAAACTGTTAATGCTGACCTCGGCATGTGTCTTTTTTTTTTTAATAGTCTCTCCACTTCAGGTCTCTTTTTAAAAGATGCTTATTCTGTTCATGCTGTCGTCATTACTTTCTAGCAACTTGTGCTTGTGACTGGTGGCCTCTTTGCGTTCTGCTTTTCTCTCTTGTCTTGGAAGCAGTTTATTGCGTTGTGTATGTGGGAAGTTCACAAGTCTGGCCTGTTTCACAGAGGAGCCAGACTGATTGGAAAAAGGCAACAAAGGCACTCAAACCAATCAGTGATTGGAATGGAGATCAAGGTGTCCTTTCAATGAAACCAGTGGAACCAGTGGAGTGGCATGACACCAAGTGTGTGTGTCCGTGTGTGTGTGTGTGTGTCCGTGTGTGTGTGTTTAAGGTGGGGGATTTCTTTTTTTAAATGCTTCAGTGACTACACGGAGAAGCTGGTATTATGCTGAATAGACTTCCGGGTTCTTCGTCACACAACATGTGGACTTTTGCCCCGGTGAGGTGAGCTGTTTGTTTTGTGTGCGTGTGTGTGTGTGTGTGTGTGTGTGTGTGTGTCATTGATTCACCGAAGTTATATTCAGTGATATTAAAAAAGGAATAAGAAAAAGCAGTGATGCGTAACAGCATGAGAAGGCTTTTCATGGTTTCATGGTTCACTTTTTTGAAGGATGTGTTTAAAAGGAAAAGGGAGAAAGGTTATAAGAGATATTTCTGAAGTCTTGAGTTGTGTTTGTCAACAGGGTGGGCCCGAGTGTGTGCAAAGGTTGGCTCATTTGTAATCCTCCGAGGTAAAATGGGAAGGATACTTGGAAAAAAGGTCATATACAGCCATTTGGTGTTGTTTTTTTGTACGTGTGAACTGCAACTGCTGCGAGTTTACCTCGTGCAAAGGGAATGACTTCTGGGTACTTATCAGTCAGTGCGGGACTTTCCTCTATAAAAAAGAAACTTTTGTTGTTGTTTTTCCAAATAAAATACATTATGTATAGCATTTTACAAACATTGCATACTTTAATAGGGAAACCTTAAACTCTCAATGTTTGAGACCATTTTTGTCAATTTTCAAAGGAATAAAATAGATAAAAAATGCAAAGCTGTTAGCTTACTTTACATAACGGCTTTTAAATCAGCACAAAGGAAATTTTTTCAGCTCAGCAGGTCCCCCTGCAGGCCTGGAGGTTAAGCTGCTTCTACGGATTTAGATTTGCTTGGTCATCACTGTCTCAAGTCTCTTCATCACCCCTGTTATGACGTCCATCGCAGCTCCGTGAGCTAGTTGCTTCACTCTTGTTGATGTTTGATGTTGTGCTGGTAAGCGATCACACAGTCAGTCAGTCGGTTGACTTGGCCCCCCTAAAGCCGGTTGCTGTTAAAAGAACTTGAACAATAAGTGTGAAAAGGGAGCTTTTGTACTGTATCCTTGAGATATTTTGATCAAAGCATGATACAGATATTCAAAGATGTGACTTAAAATTGAGATATGTCATCAATATCTCAGGAATTGTATGAAATCTTAAAAAATATTACAGGACTGTCTCAGAAAATTAGAATATTGTGATAAAGTCCTTTATTTTCTGTAATGCAAAAATGTCATACATTCTGGATTCATTACAAATCAACTGAAATATTGCAAGCCTTTTATTATTTTAATATTGCTGATCATGGCTTACAGCTTAAGAAAACTCAAATATCCTATCTCAAAAAATTAGAATATTCTGGGAATCTTAATCTTAAACTGTAAACCATAATCAGCAATATTAAAATAATAAAAGGCTTGCAATATTTCAGTTGATTTGTAATGAATCCAGAATGTATGACATTTTAATTTTTTTTAAATTGCATTATAGAAAATAAAGAACTTTATCACAATATTCAAATTTTCTGAGACAGTCCTGTATGCTATATCTCCTTTAATGACGCACTTTTGCTGCTTCTGTTTCTCAAGAAACGAAACTGTCCACTGACAAACTAAAGCAATTATCCTTATAAAATGATCGATAACAAATGTCTAATGATCTCAACTTTGCATGCAAACATTTCAGTGCTGTACCTTAATGAAAAACACTTATTTCGATATCCATTTGTGTAACGCCCCCCCCCTCATCTTCTCTACAACTACAACTCCTTTCGATCACTTGTTTACCCATGCCCACATTCCCCTCTGAACTCCAACAGCCAGCCCTGCCTCGCGCACTTGTGGGCACACACAGCCAGGACTGCCACTGAGGCTTTCATCACGAGTGTGACATGATCAATGCCAGGAGTAATTGTTTGAAACAATGTCTGCTTTGGCCTTGAGCGAGCTAGCTGATTACCCCAAGGAATGTGTTTGTCTAAGGAAGCAAAGCCCCTCAAGCTAAAGCAGCTCTTCTGATTAACGGTGACTATGTAGCTGAATGAGATGTTTGTAACTGTTGCACAAGATATGATAAAAGTAGCCCGCGGCTACTGTCGACGCGGTACTGCTTCAGTGTCTCGCCTTCCAGTCAGATTGTTCTCTTTTTAAGTGACATTTCAGATAAAAGTGACGGTCTTGGAGGCAGGTTGGGGAGGGGGCGGTTAAATGAACTGGAATCATCCCTCTGTTGTTGAGTTGGTGTGGGCTGGAGGCGGTCACTTCAGGGCCCGTTTCACTTTGAAGGGCTTTCTAGCGCTGAGGGAGGCCCAAACGTCCAGTCCTCCATCTCTCCCTCTGTTCATTAGCTTCTCTCACTCCTCTCTCCGTCTTGTCTTTTTCTCCTCAGACGCCCTCGTTCCCTCTGTTCAGCCACACTCATTTCATCCCCTTCACCTCCACCCTCCCTCCTCACCTACCTTCCTTCCTCCCTCTCCCCGCTGCTCGTCTTTGAGCTTGGGTGAGCCGAAGGAATGATGGTGACAGGTACATGGATGGGAGGAGGAAAAAAAAAGGAAAGAAAAAAGTGGCAATGGAGAACAGAAGCAGGAACAAATATGAAAGGGGGTTCAGATTCTGGAAAATCTAACCTAGCGTGGTTTCAATTGTCAAAACAAATCTTTGGAAAATGACCCTGGTTTAATTCTCCATTTGTCTCGTTGGAGTCGAGGCCACGTGAGGACGTTAGTGCTCACTTCTCTCTTGTCAAGTTTCATTTACTTGCAGCGTTCTTTGATTATGTACTGTATGGAAGTGTGTCACTTTCACGGCTCTGCCTGAAGCGATAAAACATTTAGAGATGCCAAAAGTGTATTTTGCATTATTGGAACGGGTTTCTGCAGCCGACTGTGGAGGAGACGCCTCTGTACAACGCAGCACGGTGTTCTGCAAGAGGTTGTATCGTTCTGAAGGAAAGTACAGCAGGACCCGTGCTCTTGTGACAAGCTATTCATTTACTTACGTTGGCAACTTGTCATAATCAGTCACTCAGCCTCGTCAGCCGAGACACTGATTACCAGTCGCCGTTAGAGCTGAGTTTAGCCACGATTATTCATTGTTTTGACCAGGGAGCAGATTCAAACATATATGTGTGTGTGTGTGTGTGTGTTATCTTTTATTTAGTTCTTTGTAATTCCGCTCCGGAACATCAATACCAGCGTCTTAACCATGAAAATTAGACCGTCACTGTGATCAAAGACCAGTTATATATATATTTTTCTTAATTGAAAAAAAAAAACAAAAAAAACCATCAGTAATATTCAAAGATTTCTTTATAATTGGCTTAAAGTATATATCTGATGACTTTCTATTAGTCTCATTGTCAACAAATCCCTTGAAAAGGCCAGACTCAACAATGATGCCTTTGTTTTTTTCATGCTGTGGACTCTACTGTGTTCTCAACTCTGATAAAAACACCGCAGAGAGCCTTGGTCTTGTACAGGGGGCGATGGAGCTGCGTCAAAATAAAGAGCTATTTAAAACCCGTTAGACTCAAAAATGACATTGTGCTGCAGTGGTGCCGTGAACAGGGTCCTCACAGACCACAGAAGTCATTTAAACTTTGTATAAGTTCAAAAAGTGTATTTGATAGCTATCCTTCCAGTCGCTGTTTCCTTGTTATCGGTCTTTACAAGTTGACTGTTGAATATTGTGCACACCGCTGGGGTTTATGGCTTTCTCCTAACTGGGTTGGAACTAGTGCATTTATGACAGGTGTCAGAAGCATGGCCATGAACTCTCCTTCTTTTACACCAGTAGTCGTCTTGTTTGGACTTATAACAAATGGCGGCAAGCGGAAGGAGACCCCTGACACACAAAGTTAAGATTACCTCGCTCAGACTGTAGGGACCCTAACGACAATATTACATTTTTGAGTCTTCTCAGATGCTGGACATAGCGATTTATTTCTTCATTTAATTTTTAATTTCAGATGCTGAATCCCATAGATGGGCCTTGGGCAGGGTTATAATAGTTTTGAATTTTTTATTTTAGTTTAGTTTTATTTCGTTTTGACTTTTTCTCCTTCAATTCAGTTAGTTTTAATTCGTTTTTAGTGTGGGTTTGCTAGTTTTTATTAGTTTTTATATTTTCAAAAATGCTTAGTTTTAGTTTAGTTTTTATTAGTTTTAGTTTTAGTTTTAGTTTTGACGTCACGGACCGTGAGGCGTTCAGGTGCCGTAGCTGCCAGTTGGAGATAAACGGCCAGAGCGGAATAAATTGATCATATTCTCATATTGACAGGGACGAAAACGGAGGAAATTATATCTATAATTTCAGTTCGTTTTAGTTAGTTTTCTAAACACGCAATATAGTTTCATTTTTCGTTTTTGTCTTTTAATTTTCGTTTTTATTTAGTTCAGTTAACGCAATTGTTTTTTCAATTTTAGTTTTCGTTTTTTCGTTCGTTTTCGTGAACGATAATAACTCTGGTACCAGCTCACACTGAACACACCCCAACATGCCCCTTTTTAAACGATCAAAATGCATGTTTATGTTGAGATGTTGAAGACTAAATATCTTGGCTGTGGCAGTAACAGACGCCAGCAGAAGAGAGTGTGTGGAGTGAGAAATGCCTGAGCGATGATTTAGCGGACAGGGTTCAGTCATTAAGTGGAGATTTAATGTTTCTTTGGTCCATCTCTCCAGTCTTGCTGTGGGGTTTAAAGGTTAACTGCTGGCCCGATGGGCTGATGGTTGTGCTGCGCGGCCACCAGAACGCCTCGGCACCTCGGAGGTGTGCCGGAGCTCTGATTGGCTCCCACTAATAACAGACAGTTAATCTTTGATTTAGGCTGACCCCATTTGCTTTAACGTGGGGCCGACTTCAACATCTCACTTTTCATCTTTCACTTTTCCAATTCTTGATTATTGGCAAAGAAAACACATCCATAAAACGCTTTCACACAAATGTGTATTTTTATAGATGTGGTTAAAGAAAATTAGACGACTATTTTAGAATATTTTGCAAGTTTTAAAAATTAGAATGTAGAAAAAAATGTCTTAACCCATTGACAGAGATATATTTACTTAAAATAACAGTTTTGACTAGATTTAGGAATATTATTCTTATTTCTAGAGGGGCTGTGTACTTAAGACAACTTTTTTTTATGCAAGAAAATTAGTATACACATAGCGTGACATACTCTGTTAACATCTCAAAACAGAAATCTGTGTACAGTCTGAATCTTGTCAGCTAAAAGCATGGGTGTTTTATCCTGAAGTATACATATTTCTTTCATTAGAGGACTCGCCTGCACTTTTGCAACCCCAATATCAGGCCCTTTTCTCGTATTCATAGTCCTCAAAATCCATTGATAAACTGATTTGGGTAAACTTTGGTTTCAGATCTGATTCTTTCTTTAGCATCTGACTCCTGTCTTTCAGTGATTTCAGTAAATGTGACGTTAGTTAGCTATCAATCATCTCCCGACAAACTTGTTGAACCAGAGTTACGTCCATTCTTCTGTTTTCTGTTTTCAGTTTTCATTGTCTTTTAAAGATTACAACGTCCGTGTTACGTCTGATCCATTACCACCAAGCCCTGTTTGCCGATACGTCATCTTGCCGTGATCGCTGCTCCTCACGTCATGTGAGACCGTAATATCCTCCTGAAAATAAATCGGAGGTGCTACACGCCATGAGTGGCTATCCGTCACAATCTGTCATCGGTGCTTTAATCTGCTCGTGAATCACTCATCTGTTTGCTCAAAACACTTTCTTCTTGTGTGTTGGCTTGGTCTTTAAGGAGCGTGTTTGGTTTCAGTTGCAGCTGAAACACAATGTGTTGTTGACCGCATTTTTTTCTTTCTTTCTCTCTTTCTCTCACTCCCACTTTTCCCTCGTTTCCCAGGGCTGTTTAGTGGGAGTTGTTAGACAAAAACTCTTCAGAAGTACAAGGGCCAGTCTCTCATCTGACTGTTTTTTCTTCTCATTCTGTCTGCTCTCTTGACTGCCCAGGAAGGTGTGTGTTGTTTGCTTAAGTTGAGCTGAGCAAGGAGCGCGTTCGACATCATGTACAAAAAGCACACGTAGACGCATGAAAACACACACACACACACACACACACACACACACACACACACACACACACACACACACACACACACACACACAGACGTCCGAGTCTTCTGCTGACCTGACACAAATCGTTCTGGTGGTCACTCCCGGTTAGAATTTCACTGTGACATAAACATGAGGAAGTTTTCAAACCCTCTGTTTGAACATTTCCTGCCTTTTCCTCTGATTTCTGCATCTCTAAGCAGAAACTCTTAAAGGCCATTAAAGAGGCCATTGAAACTGCATTTCCCATCATGCACCTCTCCGGTTGAGGCTCATCATCCAAACGTTACCTGTCCAGCGCCTTTTCTTTTAGTCGAGTGACTTTAAGTGCAGGATTCAGGCCTCTTCAAAGCATCCCAAAATGTAAAATTCTTTGAAATGGGCAAGAGATGGCCATTTCTTGGATTTTTTGTCTTATCTAGCATTCGTTAACTTCCCATCCGTCACACCTCTAAACAGTCCACAATTACTTTCAAATGATAAAGGAAAATACTATGAACAATGATTCTTCCTTTGAAAACAGCACGTTGTTTGTGTCTTTGATTGGTCCGTCCACTGCTGGAGGTTCTGAAGTGTCCTCTGATTGGCTGAAGTTTACCATCAGAGGTGGAGGTGCCCTGTGAACATTTACAACGCCAACGATCTCCGAGCCAAGCTACGATAAACAAACCTCTTAGAGGTTTCTAACAATGATCAAAGTACATGAATATATACTTTGTTGAACCAGAATCAGATTTAGAGTATAAAAGTTGTCGATCAAATCAAATCTGCTTTGGGATGAATGTGAAGCTGAAGCTGGAATCGTAAAGCAGTCCATATAAACCGGCTGCATCCTCACAACTTAATACTAATTTCTTCCAAGACATTATGAAAAAAAAACTGAACAGTTTGTGTGAAGCTACGGAGCCCCTAAAGGGACACAGATTTTTTTTTTAAATGAGTTTTACGCGCACACGTAAAACCTTTAAGTAAGCACGTAAAGTTGTTTACTTGCAAGCAAAGTGGTAATGTCCTTATAATGGAGTCCCAAGTTAAAATATAACTCAGCTAAATCCTGTAATGTCATTTACATTCATAAAAAAAAGCAGGGCGCAAATGGAGTATTCCTGTTCCAGCAATACTCCCATGTACTTGTTTTTACGCGCTAACGTAGAACAACTTTTAGGCGCTCACTTATAAGTTTTGCGAGAGCGCGTGAAACTTTTTAGTGAGTTCATAAACGTTTTACGTGCTCACTTAAACAACTTTACATGCTCACTTAAAGGTTTTACGCGCGCGCGTAAAGGTTTCACGCGCGCAAGTAAAACTCATTATATATTAAAAAAAAAATCTGTGTCCCTTTAGGGGCTCCGTATGAATCAGAAGTTGATCAAAATTCTCGCTTTTAAAAGATGATGCATTAGTCGCATGATTCTGCGATTTTGAAGCCTCCTACCTCATATTACACGCTGCCATGTTATCCAGGGAGCTAACAGTTACATACCCAACATAAGTCAATCAAAGTTAGCTGTAGCTAACAGCTCCTTCGGCTGAACCACACTGTAATAGAGCTGCCGGTGGACGTTTATACCATTTAAAAAGATGATTGATGGTGAAAATGAAAAAATACTGACACATTTAGCATTAAGTGTTGGGTTAGTACAAACTGCTTATTGCTCCGGTTAGCTTTTTTATTGCTCTAAAGTCGGACATTTTAACATAGTAGCCAGTGCAGATTCACTCCCTTTTGGAGCAATCTTCTAGTGGTCAGTCGAGGAACTGCAACAAAGGTCCCCATGGGATTCAACCATGAAGTTGGCTGGTTTGTTCCTGTATAAAGGAAAGGAACCAAAGGAAGCTCAGCCACAGCGCCACCTACCGTTGGGTGGTGTCATTACAGAGCCACATAAACGTCAGTGAACAAGCATAAACAACAACGTAGGTCCCATAGATAGGCTTTGTTTTCGTTGTTAGTATAAACATAAATCAAGTCTTTACATGATCTTGATAAGATCATGTAAGTTGCTTTCTACCACCACTATTTATGTGTTTATGTCCTCTAAAAACAAAAGTCCTCTCTGGTGCAGAAATAAGTCTAAGATCCACCTACGTATATATACAAACACACACACACACACACACACACACACACACACACACACACACACACACACACACATACACACACAAAATACCTACTTTAGCTCCACCCTCATCAGCTCTAGTGACTGCAGCTTTGGCTCCGTGTGTGTGTGTGTGTGTGTGTGTGTGTGTGTGTGTGTAGAGGAGGCTGGACCGCTCAGTGCCCTGCTGTACCTGTCTCTCATGGAGGTGGACTTACACTCCGAGAGCAGGCGGCCAGGCAGCGGAGCGCTGTGAATCCACAGGGGTAGATATCATCCTCTCTGCTTCTGTTTCCTCTTCTCTTTCCCACGACCATCCCTCTGCTTTGACATATCCTTCCCAAGAGTTTTTAAGCTTTAATCCATTTTCACAGCCTCTTCTCTCTCTCTGTGACTCTGCTATGTCGGCATCTGTAAGTTCCATGAATGGCAGCAACTTTCCGGGACCTGAGACTTTTCAAGGTTTATTATTAGTTTCTTGTTTTTTAAGCAGCTAAGACTATCTCTTTTAGAGTTGAAGGATAGCTTAAATGGTGTTTGCATGAGTCATTTAGTATCCCACCTGCTGTTGGCGTGTGTTTTGTGTAACAACAGGAGATTAGGGTTTACAGTTTGAGCGTTGCAGTTTTGTTGATCCTGTTCTGGTCATTTGTGACACCGTTGTCAGCGGCTGCCGGTGGGGGGGGGTGATGCTGCGAATCAATTACCTCCACGTGTCCATGTGTGCGCGTACACATAAGATGGCAGCTTCCTTGCACCTGTTTTCCCCACTACCATGGGTCACTGACAGCTAAATGACAGATAGTTAGATCTTGTTTGCCCTGTAACCTGCTTTAAAGTGAGTGGTGCATTGGCTTACAGGCTTATGGACAAATCTGCAGTTTCCTCCGAGGAAAACACTCAGGACAGCGACATAAAGCCACAAGGAAGAGCGTTTTATGAGGCCACAGCTCACCGGCTCATTTGTTGAGCAGTAGCCAACCCGTTTTTTTTTTTTTTTTTTATGAAATGATCCTCAAGGAAGTCCCATAAAAGCTTTTTGTCCGCTCATAAAGCAATCCAGTCCTGGATAACATGCTGTTAATATGCACAGAATCAGGTGCTTCTATCAATCATGAACATAACATAATGGGCACTCAGCAAGTGAAGCTCCGCTCGCTGCTCACGGCTTCCTGCGCTGACCTTTGACCAGGTCACCTCTGGGTCAGAACTCTGATTATGTTTAACCTGAAAACTGCTGGCTCTTCCTGTTCAGAGCGGAGGAATCTTGGTGTTCATAACTTTTGGTCATTCTTTTTTTTTTTTTTTTTTCTTTTACAAGCTTAGACATCATCTGTAAATCTTTATGCCCCCTGTGAACAAAGGCTGTGATTTGTGTTCACCAGAGTTAATTATCTACCTGGTTCCGCATCAGGTTTCCTCCTCACCTCCTTCACTGTGGCACGTGATTGCAGATACACCTCCTGCAAAACGCAGAGCTTTCTCTCGAAAAAGCTGCAAACGCATTATTTGCCATGTCATTGTCACGTTATTCTCTCTTTCCTCTGTTCCTCTTGTTATCTTAATTTTTCCAGGGACGCTCTTTGTCAGAGACACTTAGATGCAACAGACGTACTGACTGTTCTCATATCTGCAATGTTTGCTTCACTTCTGTCGCAGTCAGCACTGAGGAAGTTCGGAATATCTCCAAGTGGTCAAAAGCAGGAAGCCGCTTAGCCCACACCAAGAATAGAGTTTTGACACACAAGCAAAAGATGTCCAGAGAAGGGATTTATGGGTCTTTACCACACAGTGTTACATAGCTGCGCCTTTATCACCTTGAAGAACTCCCAAAGCGAATATTGTCCTCCCTTTGTCACCGAACTGGCGAGATAAGCGCAGATAAGACGTGGAGTCATGTCATCCTCACGCGATAATAGGAACGGAGGGAGGACGTATCAAATCGTTTAAGCAGGAGGGAAAAAAATCCAAACTGAAAAGATTATGATCGAGGTGTTAAAATGTAGCGATCCACTGGGACAACGTTGACTGGGGCCTTTTGAGGCCTTGTTTTTTTGCACTTTCAGAAAAAGAAAAAAAAAAACTGAAAATCCAGCGTCACTGAGCAAAGTCCCGATCCGCCTCCACATACATTTAGTACATTTTCATATTGTATTTTTTTAAACGTGTGCTTTTATAGACGCTCGTGTCATCCTGACCTGTGTCAGCAGAGGAGGAAGGAGAAGCATCTGTTTCCTCATAATTGGTTTTCATCTTGTTTTGACCTTCTTGTCAAAATAGACCGTATCATCCTGAAATAGAGCTTTTCAAGTGGTCACGAGCGTGTTTTTGGTTCTTTATACGGCTACATGTAGAGCATCTTCCTGCTTCTACTCTGCGGTCACTGTTTTGTGGTCACTCTAAGCCCTGCAGCCTTGGAGGAAGTAGCAAATGAACAGGTGTGTGTGTGCGCGCGCGTGTGTGTGTGTGTGTGTGTGTGTGTGTGGGAGAGTGGGATATTGGGTCAGGTCAAATGAAAGTGCAGAACATGTTACCATGGTTGCTTGGGTTTGTAGTGTTTCACCTCTGTTGTGACAGCCTCTCCTGTCTCCGCTAAAAGTCCAGGCTCTTATGACGCGCAAAAACGCACTGCCCGTCTAACCAGGAAGATGTTGATTTTTTTTTTTTTAATTTGCATCCAGGCCTTTTTTAGTCCGACCACGAGACGCTGCCGTCGTCGCTGTGATTGGCTGCTTCAACGTTGTACGCTGCGAGGAGATTTGAGGATTTGAAATTCTGTGGATTTTTCCGTCCTGAATGCCGGCTGTGTTGGAAAATAACTGAATAAGAGGTTTATGTCGGGGAAGCCGATTTCTGATTGTTCTCCGTTGCTTTTTTAGGGCTGTATAACATTCAAATCGATAAGAGGGTTGAAAGTCCAAAGCCGTCTTGTGGTCTGTGTGTGTCTGTGTGTGTGTTGGTGTGTTTCCATGTGTGCATTAAGTTAATATGAACAGCGAATTACTGTGCACAGTTTTTTTTTTTTTTGGTCACAGTACGGGGTCATATTTCACTAAGAATTCCTCATGTAGCTTAATTCCAACTTTTCTTACTTCTGACACACACACACACACACACACACACACACACACACACACACACACACACACACACTCTGAGCATGTGACCCAGTCATACTCGGTGAACCTTGAGCTGGAGTTTTCAGGGTTTACAGCCCTGCATGCTCTCTGATAGGGGTCAGAGGTTAGCAAGGGATCTGAGGACTCAACAAAACAAGGTTGTAAAACCCCTGATAGAGGAAGGCGCCCTGAGGATTTATAGATGCCGAGTTTCCATTCTTGTGATCATGACAAATAATCTGCCATAGCCTGTTTTGTAAGGCAATCTTGCAGGCTCGGCACACTGTTAATCATTTTTATCCACCCCAGCCAGCAGCCGATTCCGTGTTCTTGTGTTGGAGAAACGGTCTTCTCCTCAATACCTCAAAACAGGGCAGTGCTGGTGCTTGAGGGGCCGGTGTCCGGCGTGTTTTAGATGCTTCCCTGCTTCAAATGAGTAGATCATGATCAGCTTGTCATCAAGGTCTTCAGAAGTGGTTTAATGACACAGTCATTTGTGTGAGGGTGTGCTGAAGCAGGGAAACATCTCAAACATGCAGGACACCGGCCCTCGAGGACCAGGACTGCCCATCCCTGCCTCAAACTGTTGATGTCAAGTACGGCAGTTTTGGACTTGAGTGGTTTTTTTTTTGGTACCTGGGCGATATGGACCAAAAGTCATATCTCGATATTTTCTAGCTAAATGGCGATACTCGATATATATCTCGATATTTTTTCTTTGCCTTAATTGGGGTTTCCCCCAAAGCATTATAGCATAGCATCTCTGTTAGCTTCATTTTTTCTGAGGCAAACCCTTAAAAAAACAGTCAGTTTTAATACTAAGCCTCGTGCCAAATGTCACACAGGTTCCTTTATTAACAGAGGTCTGCACAATATCAACATGTATAAAACAAATGAAATAAAAATAAACATATATAGAATAAAAATGCTTCTTGAATAAAATAAAACAAATATCCCTTTCCTGCATAACAATTAAATTAAAATACACTGTGCAATTAATACAATGTAGACAGTAACAGGCAGACTTTTCCACTGAGGTTGACAGTTGTGCAAATAACAAAACATTTGTGACAATCTCAAATAAAACATTCAAGTCAATTTGTCACAAAATAAGCTTTATCAAAATCATTAAAAAAAAATGTAAAAAAAAAAAAAATATATATATATAATTTTTTTTTTTAAATCGATATAAACGATATTGTCTCGTACCATATCGTGTTTGAAAATATATCGATATATATTAAAATCTCGATATATCGCCCAGCCCTAGTACTTGGTGAGTCTCATCCAGGCGAACAGACTTCAGCAGCTGGGAGGTTTGATCTTTCTCCTCTTGGTATGTTTGCGTAATCGGTGGTATCACAGCTCAATTAGCGTCAAAAAACGTCCTAAGTCATAAGTCTGGTTTCTTTTGTGTCCATTGGTACTGCCCTCCGGAAATAAAAAGGACTCTAGAGGAACCAGACTTGGTCTATGTATCAAAATAATAACAGTGGCTGACCAGGCTACTATTGAGATAACACAAATTTAAAGTTTCAAGAACTACTGTACATTACTGACTGAAAACTTTTTAAAATTGCACTTTCAGAGCTTTCTCTTCTGCTCGTTGGTTCAACATTCATGTGGGCTGCTTTAGATACTTAACGTTTCAAGTCTGCACAAGTCTTCATTGGATGAGTCCTTGAAAAAATGGGCAGAGCAAGAACACAATCAGTCATTTAAAGGAGCTGTATGTAAGAGCAATAATAAAACGAATCATAAAATGACCCCGATATGTCAACAGACATTTAAAAATCATGTTCATTTCAAATACTTATGTCACTGACAACAGCACTCAAGCCAGGATATTCCAGTTTAAAAAGAGGAGTTGCAGCCCTCAACTGATGTTTATGTTGTCATTTTTTGTTTTGGCCTGAAGCTCCACCCTCCACCTATCTCCCAATCACCAAGTCAGTATTGTTTCTGAAGCTCCACCCTCCACCTATCTCCCAATCACCAAGTCAGTAATGTTTCGGCATCCGGGTTGCCAGCTCGGCTCTAATTATCGCAGCCATGGCAGCCTACGTTCCTGCTGCATTCTGCAGCCTACCTGGCAACCTTTGGTCGGGGGAAGGAGGGGGAGGGTACACGCCGCTCAACAATATTTTGAAAGTGACTGCAGTACCAGTTTTGGACATTTCTTACAGACGGCTCCTTTAAACCATACCTGGCTCGATGCAAACCTGTGTGGAGAAACTGCCCTTGTTTTCCTACGATTGTTCCTTAATGTATCTAACTGCTCCCCCCATTGCAGCATCTGTACTCAGCATAGATGAATGACATCGTCTCTCTCATTTCTCTTCAGGCCCCAGAACTGATTGAATGGTTTATTCAGAATGACAGCCGAAGATCCTGCTTCTTCCTCCACAATGAGCAACAACGCCGCCCACTCCAAAAGCTCCAAAGCCTCCGCTTCCTCCCAGCATTCTCTCCACGGAGAGAACAGCGTCCCAGAAGGGGTTGCAGGAGCTCCCAATGAGACCGCCCTGATGAACTTGATGATGCGCACTGGATACGGCATGGTCCAGGAAAACGGGCAACGTAAATACGGCCCCCCTCCCGGCTGGACCAGCCAGGCTCCACCTAGAGGGTGCGAGATCTTCGTCGGCAAGATCCCACGAGACGTTTACGAGGACGAGTTGGTCCCGGTGTTTGAGAGCGTGGGACGCATCTATGAGATGCGCCTGATGATGGACTTTGACGGGAAAAACCGAGGGTATGCGTTTGTGATGTACACAGAGAAACACGAGGCCAAGAGGGCCGTGCGTGAGCTCAATAACTATGAGGTGCGGCCCGGGCGGCTGCTGGGCGTCTGCTCCTCTGTGGACAACTGCCGTCTTTTCATTGGCGGCATCCCCAAGACCAAGAAGCGTGAGGAAATCCTAGAGGAGGTCTCCAAAGTGACAGAAGGTGTATTAGATGTGATAGTTTATGCCAGCGCTGCAGACAAGATGAAGAATCGAGGCTTCGCCTTTGTAGAATACGAGTCCCATCGTGCGGCTGCCATGGCTCGCAGGAAGTTGATGCCTGGCCGCATTCAGCTGTGGGGCCACCAGATCGCAGTGGACTGGGCTGAGCCGGAGATTGACGTAGATGAAGACGTGATGGAGACGGTGAAGATCCTCTATGTGAGGAATCTCATGATGGAGACCAGCGAAGAGACAATCAGACAGGTGGGACTTTATTGCATTTGTGCTTTTTTTGTGTGATTTTAAAAATCCTCTTTGGGTTCCTAGTTTCATTTTTATATGGCTAATATATAAAATATCATTTTTGATATGGCTAAGATCAATCCATGGTGTCCACAGTTCACATGCTCAAGTGTCCTTGGGCAAGACACTGTACCCGGACATGTTCATTGGTGTGTACGTGGGTGTATGTGACTTTAGTGCAAAAGTGCTTTAAACCCAGTAAAGAAATTAAAAAAAAAAAACACTAGAGAAGTGCTTGGTGAATCCAGTCCATTAAATTATTACTATTTAAAATTGGTTTGCATGCTTTAAAGCTGCTATATGTGAGATTTACAAATAAGAATATTTTCATAAAAATCGACCAAATTAATGCACAAAAACCAAACAAATACACACAAATCATACAACAAACCCAGTGCCGCCGCAAGGGGTGTGCGAACCGTGTGTGAACCGCACGGGGCCTCGCACCATGGGCCGTTTTTTTTTTTTTTTTTTTTTTTTCCATTTTTTTTTTTTTCGTTTTTTTTTTCGTTTTTTCCCTTATAAATATCAACAGTCACGTTCCATTACAGACCTAAATGTGTACTAGTCTGTGCATATCAATAAATATATGTGCAATGATGCGCGTGTCTGTTGTTCAATACAACTGATCAGACCAAGCGCAGACACAAGCTGCTCTGATCCAGACGGGTGGAGTTGGAACAAACTGTCACACAATGTCGAGAGAACGATATCAATTCAGGAAATTTCCATCAGGGGATGAAAAAAGAAAAAAAATTAAGAAAATGGAAGAGTTTAATGCCTCTCTGAAAGCCTCGTTAGATAAATTTGTTACAAAAATCACCAATCCGACCAGGTCTCAAGCAGCCGTAGGGCCCCGCGTCGAGGCAGTCGAGATGATGATGAGGCAGGGGAAGGTATCCAGTATTTTGCTAATTGGAGAGTTAAAATTGCGCATATAGACACCCAATCCGTCCCGAAAAACCCAAAAATGTTGCGCGCGTGAGTGTAGCGAGCGCGCGAGGGCCCCCCCCCCCCCGGCCATTTCGCACAGGGCCTCGCAAATCTCCCAGTCGGCTCTGAACAAACCATAGGAGGAAACACAAAATCATAATATGGCCTTTTTTTAAATTCATTTACTGGCTTTTATTAATTAACAAATCAGAATGTGTCAGAATGTGTCTATCTGTCTTCCAGGTTTTCAGCCAGTGGAACCCCGGATGTGTGGAGCGTGTGAAGAAAATTCGCGATTACGCTTTTGTCCACTTCACATCCCGGGACGATGCCGTGCAGGCGATGGATCACCTGAACGGGACGGAGATCGAAGGGTCCTGCATCGAGGTGACCCTGGCCAAGCCGGTGGACAAAGAGCAGTACTCGCGCCAGAAGGCGTCCAAGGGGGCGGTTCCTGCCACTCCAGAGGCTCCGCAGCAGAACTACGTTTACCAGTGCGACCCCTACACTTTGGCGTACTACGGCTACCCTTACAGCACCCTCATTGGACCCAACAGGGAATACTTTGTGAAAGGTTAGTGCTGATATTTTACGCTTTTACGAGCACTTTTGTTTATCTTAAAACCATATATTTTTTGTAATAAATGTGGCGGCAGAAGCTCTGTAAGCCAAGCAATGATAAACGCAGTGATACAAAAGAAATGATTAATAAATGCTCATAATGACTGAGAGGTTCATGATTTAATCTTTGATGACAGGAATTTATTTTACTTGACAACAGTTTTGAAAATTCTTTACATTGATGAGGTTTTGTGACTTTAAATCAGAGATCTGTTGTTCAAAGTCAAAGACAAAACAAGCTGATGGACCAATGAATGCTAATCCTATTACCATTTAATAATGATTGATTAAATGTGGTCTTGGGTGGATAAGGAAAATCTATTTGACTTTCATCAATCATTGTGTTTTGGTTTTCTCTCCAAAGGATCCTCAATGATACAGAACAATGGTAATCTCTCTCATCCGTACTCCTATTTATTGCTTCAATGAATAATGATGCTTTCTTGCCATATTACAAACATTTTCTAACACCATCCTTTTCCTGCTGTGCTGTCACCTCCCATTTCATGCGGGGTTGTTGAAGGGCCCACGCCAAAGCGTTGCGTTTTAGAGTATCACTTCAGAGCGGAGTGAGCTTGCATAACTGCAGCGGAGTTCAAGGGTCAGAACAGAGGCCAGAGTTGGTCTAAAGCAGGGGTCTCCAACGCGTCGCTCGCGAGTAGGGTTGCCACCCGTCCCGTAAAATACGGAATTGTCCTTTATTTGAGAAAAAAATGTTGCGTCCCGTATTGAACTAATACGGGACACGATTTGTACCGTATTTTCATTAACTTTTACACCATATTCTAGTTGAATTATTGAAATAAATTAACTTTTACACCATATTCTAGTTGAATTATTGAAATAAATTAACCTTTACACCATATTCTAGTTGAATTATTGAAATAAATGAACTTTTACACCATATTCTAGTTGAATTATTGAAATAAGTTAACTTTTACACCATATTCTAGTTGAATTATTGAAATAAATTAACTTTTACACCATATTCTAGTTGAATTATTGAAATAAGTTAACTTTTACACCATATTCTAGTTGAATTATTGAAATAAATTAACTTTTACACCATATTCTAGTTGAATTATTGAAATAAGTTAACTTTTACACCACATTCTAGTTGAATTATTGAAATAAATTAACTTTTACACCATATTCTTCACCTGTAGGCTATATTACATCTTGGCTGATGTGGACATACAGAGCATAGGAGGCTATTTCAGTTACTAGTATGGTTGTCTGTCTGTACAGTCATGCAAGTTCAATGCTATTAAAGCACTTTAAACTTTAAATCAAAGCATTTTGTTTTTTCATATAAAATACACATTTTTATTCAGTTTAGAAGTTTTGGGGCTTTTTTTTTTGGCTCCTGCGCTGCTGAAATCGGGGCGTCCCTTATTTCTATTTCTGAAAGGTGACAACCCTACTCGCGAGCTACCAGTAGCTCGCAGCCCCTTTCAAAGTAGCTCACCAAATTGATTGGTCACTCGGCCAACTGCCACCTTATATCCAATCAAATTCACAGGTGTCCCTCCCCCTACCTACACAAAGTGATTATTAGTTTCATTATTCCCTTCAGAATAATGTGCAGTTAAAGTTTCAGTAGCATTCTCAACATTTCTGGAGCTTAGTAGACCCAGACAACTACAAAAACCTTCAGCAAGCAGCTTTGAAAATGTCTGCTTTGTTTGGGTCCACATACCCCTGTGAGTCAGCCTTTTCTGATATGAATGTCATGAAATCAAAGTTCAGAACAAGCCTGACTGATGAACATTTGAATGACTCCATAAAGGTGAACCTAAGTGGGTTTACTCCAGCATACACCTGTCTTGTTGGCTCCATGCAGTGCCAATCATCTCATTATTTAAAAAAGACTGTGCACATCACATATATTGCTATGCATGTGAATACTCTTGTGACATGGGCATTTTGTTTTGATAGCATTTCATTTAATAGTGTGAGATACACGCAAAAAGTACATAAAGAAAGTCAAAATGCACATGCAGATGATTTAAATATTGTTTGTGGTGTTTTGATACAAAATGTTAACTGTTACAGTTAAGTTTGTCTGGGTTAAAATACAGTATGGAATAACAAAACATGAGTAGCTCTTGTCCACTTTCATTTTTGTAAAAGTAGCTATCAGAGGGCAAAAGGTTGGAGACCCCTTGTCTAAAGACTAGATAAAATCAGAAAGAAATATTGGTTGAATTTTCCTTTGGCAACTGTCCTTTACATGCAGACAGCTGGGCAAATGGTTTATAAGAGGCCACCAAATTTTCATGAAGTTATCTTCCCTATCTTTTAATTTGGCACTGAGTCTTTCCATCGGAAGAACTCTGTAGATTTCTCTATACCATTGGGTTACTGATGGAGGTTTCTCATGAATCCAATTGAACAGAATGCATTTTCTAGCTACGCAGAGAAGCTTACTAAGTAGCTTGGCTCTACCAGGATCCAATACTTAAAACAAGTTCTGACATAAAGTCCATAAAGTCCAAGCCCTAAACTCCCCCCACTGTCATCGTTGTATTTTTAGCAGGTACTGTGCGAGGTCGTGGTCGTGCTGCTGCTGCAGGTAATCGTACGCCTGGACCGCGAGGCTCGTACCTCGGGGGTTACTCTGCCGGTCGCGGCATCTACAGCCGCTACCACGAGGGCAAGGCCAAACTGTCCGATAAGCCCTATGAGCTGATGCCCGGTCTGGAGCTTGCTGCCTCCGTCAACCCCGTTGGCATCAAACCTGGCACAAGTCAGTGAGACAGACATACCCGTCCACGTCTTTGCCCGTCTCCCGAGCCTTTACTAAACCTCTCTCCCCTGTGGTTTGAGGAACCTTTCATGGTCAGCCTGATTAGCTGTTACTGGATGGTCATGTGAAAAAGACTTCCTCCGTCTGAATTTACAGTAAAGAATAATGACGACAAACCTCCGTCCTTTCCATCATGACCAGAAAGTAACTGCTTTACCTCATTCCTCATTTTGTCCTTTGTCCTCCTCGTTGGAAGTTTGTCTTTATGGCTGTTCAGACTGCAAACAGTGCTGTGTTGAAGAAACATGAGGGGCTGCATTGGTCCGTTTAAGGAAGACCAGCAGTACGTTAGTGACTTTAAAAGTGACGCGATTTCTACAGCTCGATCAAGGTAAAAAACCCGAGATGAAAGCGCATTGTTTCGAGGCTAAATTTCCTATTACTGACAGTATTTTGAGTTTTTTAAACCATCCACCAATGCAAGAGCCCCACTATGTATATATGTATATCTATATATATATCTATATATACATATATATATATGAGAGACAGTCGTGATTTTTTTCTACACAGTGCTGTTGCTTATCTGAACATGATTGTAGTTTCGTTCTTCCACATTTGTATTTAGCTCCAACTTTGACTCCTGCACGACAGTGTTAGGCTTTTTTCTTTTACCTAAAAAAAAGCTGAAAAGTTGTAGAAACACAAAATAATTGGCTGTTTACAAAAAATTCCTAGGGTTTCTATTATCTATGTGTGTTGCGCTGCTTTAACAGTTTCAGTCAAATATGGAGCTGATATGCAAAATCCAACACTAACTGTCTGCGGACCATCTTGTCCACTCTATTCTGATCGCCTCAAGCATAATGCCAGCGTTCTGCCAGGTTGTCGCCCATTTGCAAAAACATTATCCAACTAGAAAGGGTGTGACAGCAAAGTCACGTCACCTATCTTCTAAGAATCATTGCTACTAAATTCCTGTTTCTCTCCACCTTCTCTGCCAGTAATTTGCTGTTGCGCTGGTGCGAATGCCAGGAAACAGAAACAGAAAATGATTTTAAGTTTCATATTTTCATAAATGAATATGAAAATGAATAACTTGCATGTCTTTGCACAATACAAGTATAAATGAAAACATATATATTTACAGTAAAAACATCAAATGCTGGCATTATTCTTGAATCTGCGATTGAATAACTAAATCAAATGTATCAGTATAACAATCAAATTTAACCGCCTATCATTGTTATTAACATGGTGTGATTGGTACTCGTATGAAGTGGACCTCAGCGATGTTCCTTCTGGAGTGAACTGACCTCAATCCTGAGCTTGGTCTTAGTCCTGCATGCATCTGCGTGGAATCACAGGACCTGCGCCGGGCTAAAAAGACCTTGTGCATCTGAAACAATGACTGATGTTGTGTTTGCTGTGTCGTGTGTCTGACCTTGTGTTGGTGTGTATGCGTTGGACCGTTAATCCACCGCTGAGTGCCGTCATAATCCAAATCACACCCTAACGCCAGTTTGTGTAATTTATTTTTTTCCCCTTTGGCCTCCATTCCACCCTTCTTTTTTTCTTTCTATATTTCATATACTTTTTAAAGATCTGAGCATGATTGCATGCATGCATGTACGTGTGTCCTCTGTCTCTTTCCCATTTGAGCTTTACTCTGCTGCGGACCCCGTCTGTCATCCAGGCTTTCATCGTCGTATCTCTCTGTGTGCAGTGGCGTTGCCTGCTCTGGGTGCGCAGTACCCGGTGTTTAGCACCAATCCTGCAGCCAAGCTGCTAGAGGAGGGCAAGGTGCACGCTGTGGAGCATCTTATCAACCCTCTGGCCATGCAACACCCTGAACACGCCTCCCCTGCTGCTACTGCTGCCACGGTCCTGCCTGCTGTGTCCACCCCGCCGCCCTTCCAGGTGGGTCTCATTCAACTCAATTCAAATATATTTCATCTATCCCCGAGGGAAATGAACGGTCGCAGTAGTCAGGGTTTACAGGACTGTCTCAGAAAATTAGAATATTGTGATAAAGTCCTTTATTTTCTGTAATGCAATTAAAAAAAACAAAAATGTCATACATTCTGGATTCATTACAAATCAAATGAAATATTGCAAGCCTTTTATTATTTTAATATTGCTGATTATGGCTTACAGTTTAAGATTAAGATTCCCAGAATATTCTAATTTTTTTAGATAGGACATTTGAGTTTTCTTAAGCTGTAAGCCATGATCAGCAATATTAAAATAATAAAAGGCTTGCAATATTTCAGTTGATTTGTAATGAATCCAGAATGTATGACATTTTGCATTACGGAAAATAAAGAACTTTATCACAATATTGTAATTTTCTGAGACAGTCCTGTAAGTCTCCTCAAAGATATGTGATGTCTTATGAAATAGGAGTACAGTCATGTGAAAAAGTTAGAACCCCCTCAATAATTAATATAATCCTATTTTAGGGCGTTTTAATATAAAATAACAACCTCAGATGAACAACAACTTATAACTTTTTTCACAGTCATTAATTATTTAACAATTATTAAGCCAAAAGAGAAACTCATGTGGGTAATTCCAAGTAGCCCCATAATCACGTAGCTTGTCAACACACATGAAGCAATAATAACTTGATCACATCACATCTTTTTACAACATCCCTTGAGTTGGTTGATGTCAGTACTTCAGGTAATTATTCAGTTAAATTATTCAGGTTTTGCAACTCCAGATCTTCACCCCTCCACTGCCGTGCTTGAGAGTGGGTGTGAGGTGTTTCTGCTGAATTGCTGTGTTTCCTTTTTTTTACCAAACATGCCTGTGGGCTAATAACGGCCCTTTGGCCTCAGGTGTCAATAGCACATTGCTCCAGAAGTCTTTTTTGTTTGTTGGTTTTGTTTCTTTTCTGATGCAATTGTGTGAATCTCAGTCATGTTTCCATGATTATTTCAGGGAGAAGAAGCTTGCTCTTGTAACCCTTCCAGTGTTTCCCCTAGAATTCTTTTCAGGCCCGGTGGTACCCACCGAAAAAACCCTAAACAGACGATGCGCGTGGGACGGCATATTGGACATGTGACATGTCACATTCAGCAATATAACAAGTTTTACATTAAAAATAATTGTAGGCCTATATTGCTGAATGATATCACTTCAATGAAATCATTAGGCTTAATCTAACCTTTAACCAAAGTTGCATGGGCCTGAAAGGCTGCAGTGTGCTGGTCTGACCCCATATGAGCATTGAGCACATGTTTTCTGTATATTTCAGAGGGATCTCTATGAAAACCCTCTGGGATGGTCTTCTTTTAACGGGCTGCTTGTGCTGACGGCATATGTGACAAAACATCCCTATTCACAATTGAGATTATATCAGTTATAAATAATTTAAACATTGTAGAAGATTTTTTTTACCCGTTTTGTTATAACAGAGTTACATGCATTTGATTGGGGGAAAAATGAACCTTTAGTGGTTCTAGCGGAAAGACAATCTATTGTCTGTGTTATTTTCATCATTATTGCTCTCCAAAAAAAGCTCAATCAGAACAAAAATGTAAGCTAAACAACAAATTGGAAATTTACCATAGGGAGTGTGGTACAACCAAGGGCTGTATTTATGGTTATTAAGCCATTCGGGATCCCAGCCAGATGTTCTGTGTTTAAATGCGTTGTTTTTTACTGGGTCATCAGTCGGGCCGGTGTCAGTGGCGGTAAAGGCTTATTTATGGTTCCGCGTTACACCAACGCAGAGCCTACGCCGTAGGTAATGATCATTGATTTTTTTTTTTAGGCCAGGCGGGGGGTCTCGATGGCCTGGCGGCCCCGCCCGGCCTATGCAATGGTAGGGGAAACACTGCCTTCTAAATGCATTAAATGTGTTCAGTCTCCTTCTAATTGTGCTGTCGTGGATTTTGATAATGAATATGCTCAGTGAGGCCTGTAGGGTCTGAGATGTAACTTGCGGATTATTATTATTATCATTATTTGTGTCCACTCCTGGAAAGCTTGAACACTGTCTTGAATGCATCCACTTGTGAATAATCTTTCTCATGGTGGAACATTGAACACCAAATAGTTTCACAATATTTACATAACTCTCTCCAGATTGATGCGTTAACAGCAACAACTGCTTTAAGAGCTATACCTATGTCGTGCCTTCTTCTCGTGCATTGTGTTAACAAACACCATAATGCTCCAGACCCGGAATGGCAACCAAGATGAACCACCTTGAGCAAGGCCTTAACCATAATTGCTCCATGGTGTGTGTCTCAGATGTAAGTCGCTTTGGATAAAAGCGTCTGCTAAATGGCAGTAGTAGTATTTGCCTAATACACACTGACCCACTACAATTAAAAAACAGTTTTCTGAACTTATCAATATGATTCTGTCCTTCAAAGGATAAGTAAAATGGATCACTGCAAAAACTCAAAATAAGAATATTTGTCCTATTTCTAGTTAAAATGTCTCATTTTAGTAAAAAAAATCTTATTACACTTAAAACAAGACTAATCACTGGAAAAAACAACAATTTTCACCTGTTTCAAGTAGATTTTCACTTGAAATAAGTAAAAAAAATCTGCCAGTGGATTTTTTTGCTTGTAATAAGAAGATAAATCTTGTCCCACTGGCAGATTTTTCTACTTATTTCAAGTGAAAATTTACTTGAAACAGGTGAAAAATTGTCAAATAAGTTTTCTGGTGATGACTCTAAATGTTGAAATAGCAGTAAAACCACATTCATTGATGAAATGACATAAGGGATGGAAAGTGGGGATGGCAGTTTTACAGGGGGGGATGCCATCCCCCCTCAATACATGTATGTATGTCTCTGTGTATATGTATATATGTATGTGTATATACATATATATATATATATATATATATATATATATATACATATACATATATATATATATATATATATATATATATATATATATATATATATATATATATATATATATGTATATGTATATATGTGTGTGTGTGTGTGTGTGTGTGTGTGTGTGTGTGTGTGTGTGTGTGTGTGTGTGTGTGTGTGTGTGTGTGTGTGTGTGTGCGTATCTAGGACTTGTCCTAAGTGCATTTCTTTAATTTCTTTAATGTAATTGATGTGTAATGATCCCCCCCCCACCATTCCCCAGGGCCGTCCAATCACTCCCGTGTATGCCATGGCCCACAACGTCCAGCGCATCCCAGCAGCGGCCAGCCTGTACGGACCCGGGTACATCCCCATCACAAACTACGCCGGCAGCGCAGCGTCTCTGGCTGCTCTGCAGAAAAACGCGGCGGTGGCGGCCGCGGCCTACGGAGGTTACGCCGGCTACGCCATGCCGCAGGCCTTCCCCGCCACGGCCTTCCAGCTGCCCATCCACGACGTCTACCAGACGTACTGATGCAGACGCTCAGACCAAGTTATCCAGCCAGTGACTGACGACATCTCAGCAGTGCCGAACTTTAGAAGAATTTGTAGTTAATATCATGAGCACAGACGATGACAAAATGACAAGCAGACATTTTCTATTTGTCGCTGTCATCCTCAGTATGTTGTGGACCTTAATAAGGCGACCACCCCAGTTAGGCTGCGTCACTAATTTCTTTTGACTATTCTAACAAACCCATAATACAACCTTCTCCCCCTCTAATAATAGCCACAATTCTCATTAACAAAGTCTCTCTTTTCCTCTGTCCCTGGAACCAGCCACTTAGTTGCCACGGTAACAGGGGCGCTGAAGGTACGTTCAAGTATTTATAAAGAGAAGATGCATATTTAAAGGTTTTATTCTTAATGGGATTCTCTTTTTTTAATTTCATTTTGGTACTAGTCCTCTGAAGTAGACCTTTACACTTCCTAAAGTGTAAAAAAAAATATATAGAAAGGTTAATTGAAAAGAAGTAAAAGTTCACCAGGAGCTACTGATAAACACAGATACCACTAACTTTGGAAATACTAATGTTTTTTTTTTTGTAGTATTTTTTTTAAGATATATATTGTTCATGCCAGTTGTACATGCTTTAGGTGATTGTGTCCGTCCATGTTGGCTGAGTGTGTTCGCCTGGAATGTAGCCGTTTGGTACATTTTGGTTCATTTTGGTTCATTTTGTCTTAGAGAGTTTTGGTTGTTTTAAATGAAGGCTTTAGGTGTTCTAGGTGCCTTTTTTTTTTCTTTTTGCCTGTCATAACTTTACTTATTTTTTCTTTTCTTTTTAATATACTGAAACATATTTCTTGGTTTGTTGTTTCAACATATTGTGACATATTTTGAAAGAATGCTAGAAACAAAACTGGAACGCCTTTTTAAACGTAAGTCGGCAACATGGAAAGATAACATCTACCGTACATTGAAATGTTCCCTATATTTAGAAACTGGGACGATAGGGGACTGAGACTGAATAGATGTTAGACTTTTGTTGGTTTTGTTGTTGTTTTTACTTCATTTATATGTTTTTATTATTCTTTTCAAATTGCTTCACGGTCATAAGGTGAACAAAAAACAAGAGACACTTTTTTTTTTCTCAAAGGACTGCACTCCGTCACTGAAACGGCTCCTAATGCTAAACAAAATAATACACTCCAGCCAGATGACTTTAGAGAGACCGCGTGCCTTGCTAAAGTGCCTTACGTCTCCTTATGGTATGTGCAACTTAATGCTTCTCACTGTGCCTTTTATATCAAAATAAACCCGTGTGGTTGAAACCATTTGTACTGACACTGAACTCAACTTTTGGTATTACTGCATCACGCTGAGACCAGTACGTTTCTGCCGTGCAGACAAATGTTTTTTGGCTACTCCAACTTGAAGCTTGTTCTACTGAGTATTCCTGCAGTTACACTCCACATGCGCATCTCCTCGTCATCTTTTGTCCTCCAGACCGCGCTAGACCGAGGTGCACTTATACATATTTATAAATGGGAGGAGACTGCCTCTTTCAGATGAAGAAATATCCAGTAATGACCATGACATTTGGCTGTTTTCAGTGTTCTGTTGTCTTGCTTAGCAGATAAAGCAGAGCGTCTAGAAATAAGCCTTCTGTGTTCGGTAGGCACTTGTAAAACTGTCCTGTTTGTTGGATAGAAGTAGAAAATTTGAACTGGAGCAATACCTTACCCAGAAGTATGCAAGTAGCCATACAGTGCATGTACTGAAATTATCTACTTAGTTCAAGCAGCCACTGATCAGAAATTCAGACCCACCTACCCCCCCAACCCCAGTGACTTCTATACTTTATGTGACATATTTTATTTGGTAACTTTCCACTAACCTCTCAGATTTATGATAACACATGTAAGTCTGAATTTTGTGAAGTCTGGATTATGAGATCATGGATGTGATGCTGAGTTATTGGTCCATATCAGTATGATTTGTTTTTATCTCACTCCATCTGTCTCCACTGATACCGAACCTTTTGCAAAGAACTAACTGATGTTAACTACTTTTATTTTGACGAAGATAAGTTAGGAGATATATTTAATATATGCATTACATTTGTTATGTATGAAGTGAAAAGAAAAGGTATAATATATTCAAAAACATGTTTTCTTTTCCTTATTTACACCTTGTGTAGGGATCGATTTAAGAGTAACAAATGTAGAAAAATATGTCTTTTTTTTTCCTTTTTTTTTTTCTTGCCAAAGTGTCCAATAGTTTAAGCATTAATTGTACTGTTGTTATCTGCTATGTACTTGGTGTTATGAGTGGGAACACAAAGATTCAGTTATGGCTTTACCACTGAAAGTTCAACAATGATTCAGCCGCTACTGAAACTTCATTTATTAAAGGGCAGAGAAACGGCATTTCCTCCCGGTCCTGCCTTCCGCTCTGAACACCAGCTTAGGTTTTTCTTATCTTCATTTCACCCATACTGCACCAGCAGGCGATGAAGATGATGTCAGTGGAGTGGAGATACTTTTACCTAGTTCCATTTAGGTGTTACCTTTACAAACCTTTCTCTGTGTGTGCCTTATTGCTAAGATATTGCCTTTGCTGTATCTTTGTAGACCTATGCGGACTCTTTTCTAACTGAAGGTTTGTTTAAAAAGAAAAGAAAAACAACCTTATTCTCTTGTTCTGCACTGTTATATTTATAGTGATAAAGTAAGCAAATAAAGTGTTTTTGAAAAGATGGAGGGCTACAGTCAATCATTCTGTCTGTATCTGATCTAATGTCTCACTCACACCACAAAAACCATCACAGTGAGCTGATAAGTGCTACAACGGTGAAATGTATGGCATATTAAAACCCAAAATCTGATCATCAAAATTTAAAATATGAGAATCAAAACCCAGAATCACTAACCATGAGTGCAATCCCCTTTCTCGGTTACACTTTTCTTATCATTAGTTCTTGAACCATCTCTGCCTCTGAACTGTCTTTCTCAGTCGCGTCTTTTCTTTTTGGGGTTGCAGTTTTGAAACAAATGTCAATTCAGCACCTTGTCAATCTACACCGGAGAGATGGGATATAGCCAGAGGTGGGTAGAGTAGCCAAAAATTGTACTCGAGTAAAAGTACTGTTACTTCAGAATAATATGACTCAAGTACAAGTAAAAAGTAGTCATTTAAATAATTACTTGAGTAAAAGTAAAAAAGTACTTGGTGAAAAAACGACTCAAGTACCGAGTAACTGTTTAGTAACGTCTGATTTATTTTTTTAACACAACCATTCAAACAGACAAAAGTACAAAATAATCATCTTCAGGAAAATTAAATCAATAAAATAAATTAAAATTAATAAAAAAATTGCTTCAATTAAAATAATCTTAAAGTAAATTCAAGTACTTTAATACATAATAAAATAAATGAAATAATAACAGAATAAAAAAAATTAATTAGGCACAAGTAGCACAAAATTTCAAGCCTTTGTACTTTTCTTTTTTGACCAGGCAGAACTAGAACAAGCCCATGAACTCATAGAAACTCTGTGTGTGTTTGAGTCTGTGTAAATGTGACAAAACATGCAAAAACAAACATTTTTCCCAAAGAATCACTCAGTGATGTCATGAGATTGACGCGTAAGCGGATAAAAGGGATAAAAGAAAAGTAACAAGCTCAATGTAGCCTAATGTAGCGGAGAAAGAGTAACAGTTTCTTCTTCACAAATCTACTCAAGTAAAAGTAAAAAGTATAGTGATTCAAAGCTACTCCTAAAAGTACAAAATTTCCCAAAACGTACTCAAGTAAATGTAACGGAGTAAATGTAACTTGTTACTACCCACCTCTGGATATAGCTGAGATTTAGTAGTGCATTGGCTCCTGAATGACTCGGGGTTTCACATCGATGTCACATCACCTAAAACCTGCTTGTCGTGGTCATGGAAAACCAGCAAGCAGAGGTAAGTTGTTATTGTCATTAACAACTTACCTCCGTTGAAGCTGACGTAAGCTTGGTTATCTCTCAGTATCTTCAACCTGTATCTGTGAATAAAAAAGCAACTGTTAGAATCAGAGACAATCATCAGATTCAGTGAGTATTTTTGTTGATGGCATAAGAATTAGAACAACTCTAGTCCATTTTCCGTTGCTTGAATTCACAAAATGTTGATCTTTAATGAAAGTTTACACTCCTTGCCATTTGAAAATAGAGCGATGGTTGTTTTATCTCGGGAATGTTCCTTTAAGTGTTGCGTCATGGTGAAGAGAGAGCACAGAGTTTGGACGTCATTTCACAAACGGCTTTGTGGAAGGTCAACTTTACTCCAGAAACATGCAGGATCCCAGTAGGAGCTTCAGAGAGAGTTCATGGTTCACATTTCTTCATTGTCTCAAGATTTTATCTAACTGCTTGCCTGTTCTTTTTCCAGTTTCGTCATTAAAATGTATTGACAAAGCAACTACTATACGTGCGGTTTTATCTTCATTGTATGGACGAAAATTCTAGCACATCCCTTTCTGTAATTTGATCAATGCGTTTGATCAATGTTGGAATTGGATTATAGTCTCCTGATGAGATAGTTACATAGATTTGTGTGTCACCTGCTTAGTTATGGTGATACATTTGTTGTTATTAATAATTTGAGTAAGTTGGAGCTAGGGATGGGTGGTATAGACTAAAAAATGTATCACGATAATTTCTGGCATTTATCTCGATAACGATAAAAATGACGATAAAAAAAATACCAACTCAACTCCACCTTTTTAACTATAAATCTATCACCACATTCAGTCTTTGGAGCCCCAAATCACTGCTCTAAAAGAATACTAAATGCTACTAAACCACACCAATTAAATTGAATGAATAAAAACTAATTCAATTAGTACACCTGTACTGCAAAACTGTAATGACTCAAATGAAACAAGTTTGAAATGTAAGAACAGATTCAACATTTATTCAAACTGTATGGCTTAAACAGTGGGATAACAGTGCAAACAGCAAAAGTCCCATTGTCCTTCATATTTTCCTAGCTTATAAAATCACAAAGCAGAAAAAAATACAACCTGATAAATAAAGAAACAGGACAAATAAATAAAAGTTCACTGAAAATAAAATCCTATCAGTGATGACCTCTTCTAATATAAATAAAATGTGCAAATTAACATGTGGTTGGAACATGCCACAAATTAGATACTATTGCAATTTTTTTTCGTAATAGTCAAACGTTATATCAAAATGTAACAACCATTTCCTTCTGTTTTTGCAGACTCTGCATAGATAGATGATGTTTGCTCCTCGTCACTGTTTTTAAATCCAAACCAGTTCCAGATAACGGAGCTGGAGCCTCATTTAACAACGAACTCCTCGCTCTCAGATCCGCCTTCAGCCATGTTTGTTACACAAAAACGTCATCAACGGGAATTTATCCTTTTTACCGCGAGATGACAAATTCTTACCGTGGGGAATTTTTTGATGGTATATCGTGAACGGTAAAATATCGCCCATCCCTAGTTGGAGCATATAGATGTTGAACAACAAAGGCCCCAAACTTCAACCCTGGGGAACTCCAACCATCCATTTCTATACCTGTTTTATCCTGTGCAGGGTCACGGGGGTCTGCTGGAGCTCATCCCAGCTCATTACAGGTGAGAGGCAGGGGTTCACCTGGACAGGTCGCCAGTCTATCGCCTTGGGGAAGTCCACATGTTATTGTCGTTAGCTTCAATTTGTAGTTACCTAAAGATACAAAATGGTCCCTGTCTTTTAGACAGAACACAAACCAGGTACGTGCTGTGCCATAAAGTCCCACCAGGTTTTTCAACCGGTCTAGCAAGATGTTATGGTCAACTGGTTGAATAAGACCCAGACTGAAATGTGGCCGCTATCCACATTGGAGCGGATGTCAATAAAGACCTTATTTAGAGTTGTCTCAGGGCTTTGTGGTGTAGCCAGAAACCTGACTGGACGACATCAAAACAGTAATCTCACTAAGAAAGGGCAGGTTTGATACGGGCCTATAGCTGTTGAGGGACCTATCCGACTTGTTCTTTTTGACTCCACATGATGTCAAACGAAATAAAGTTAGCTCAAACTGGCTCCATTAAACATGTAATGTCAAATTGACTAAAATTAGCTAAAGTAGGTGGCTCCAGTAAACGTGTATTGTCAAATTAAAGTTGGCTGAGTCTGGTAAACTTGTAATGTCATGAATGCCTTCAACTCCTGTTGGTGGTCAGGACTGGAACAAAGAGCACAGAACCAAGATATGATTAACAAAACTTTGAGCGATTACTCATGACTTCAACAATGACAAGTCTAGAAATACAGCTATGAATTTCCAGGTCAAAACTGGACCTGGAGTATGAAAGTCAACTGGAGGAACCGCAGCAACAAAGACTGAAAGCGGATCTTTGTAGGAAGGCTGGAAAGTTAAAGCTGGAAATTTTCTTAACACCCTCACAAACAAACACACATCTTCCAAGACAATAAAAACAGTCAAATGGGTATGAAGCAGAGGCTGATCAGTCATTTCTTGGATTGCTGTTAAAAACTTTTGGTTTGAAAAAAATGGATCCTTTGTTCTTGTAGATCTTAACACTAAACCATTAATGTCACCATTTCCCATTGGTTGGGCTGGTGACCCCATGGAAAATGGCTGGAATGCATATTAGATCTGTCCAAAATACAGAAAAGTACATATGTGATGTCCGACTTAAAAAAAAAAAAAAGTCTGGACAAAATGTAAAATGCAAAGAAAGAGTTCAATAATTTGTAAGTGTGTAACTGACACAAGTACAAGGACAAAGGTTCCTAAGTTTAAAAATGTTAGACAAATTTGAGGAACTTGTCATCTACAATAAATACAACTGAAAGAATCTGGGGATATGGACAAATAGTGAAATAGTGAAAGTGGTTGTGAAATCCAATGCAATACTGAGTGACAGTGACCATGTGCTCAGTCAGCACTTCACTGAAACAGACATGAATTCAGAGGAATTCATTGGATGGATTCGGGAATACATTTGGAAACTATTGTCAGTAATGTGGCCGTAGTAGTTCATCGCTGTATCCACAAGTTCAAGTTCAAGGTCAAACTATTCTGTGCCAGGAATCGTTGCCACTTTGTCAACTATTAACTTATTGAAAACGAGCTCAGGCAAAGCTGAAAACTCTCCTGCAGTCTGACAAATCCAAATTATTTTTTTAATTAGAAATCATGAATGCTCCCTCTGGACTGTGACCGTCCAACTTGTTGAGATCTCTTAGTTCAAAAACTAGCATCTATTTTGGTCTGAGGGTGCCTTCATTAATCCTCAGATATATACACTTTGGAGCAAGACAACAAATATGATAGAGAAGAGCTTTATATTAAGAAATGAAAAGGTCAGAACAGTGGGTAGGTTTATGTTCCCATTTCTCCCATTAATTGAGTTTTCACAGGCTTCCTCCCACAATCCAAAAGCATAAACATTAGACTGATTGGTGATTGTAAATTGTCTGTATGTTTGAGTGTAACCTGCATGGTTGTTTATGTCATCCTGTGAAGGACAAACTTTGATATGATGTACCCCACTTTTCCCCCCAAGTCTCCAGATAGATGGATGGAAAAGTTGTTGAGCAGCTATATTCTTATGTCAAGCAAGAAAGGGAAAACATTTCACCTTCAAACTAAAGGAATGAGTTTCCTAAGTTCAGAGTGCTTTTAAAAGAAAAAAATATCCAATATAGTGTCAGTTTCTTCCCGCGAGCGGTTGCTCTGATGAACTCTCACAAATAACAGTCTCAGAGTAACCAAACATGTGCAATATATAAATCTCTTTAATATTCATGCTGCCTCACTCTGCTGCACCCTCTCACTTTTTATTTCTTTGTACAAATTTAATTTTTTATCTTGTATTCTCTGCATAATTCTTGTCTGTAGAAATTGTAAATAGGTCATACTTATTCTCAATACCTCAAACTGCTGCACCTTAAAATGTTTATAATTTTGTACATAGAAATTCCACATTTGTCTATTGTTCATTTGTTTATTTAACACCTTTAATACCATAGAGAGCGAAACTACCGGAGTCAAATTCCTTGTTGGACATTGTTCGAACCTGGCCAATAAAGCTGATTCTGATTCTGATTCTGATTCTGATTCTAAACACACCCCTGTCTGTTCTCACTTAGTTCAAATGTGCTGCCAAATTAAAAATGTTCCCAGAATCATAATATGAGTTGCCAATGTACTGTTTTCAGAAAAATAGGATTTGAATAAATGTGTCTCCTGTTGTTAATTTCATTCATCACAATATCTCACATTTTGAAAAAAATAACTAAGTGAAAATGGAGGGACAAAATACAGAAATTCTCAATTTCTAGGAAAAAAGTCATATCTTGGCAATGAAAATGAATTGGAGCTAAATGAGGAGGGCCAACTGAATGAATCATATGTTATTACCCAGAGGTATATTCTGCAATAATAAACTCAGTATCATGCCTGGTTCATCATTGTACACATTTGTACAGGTAGACTTTCATAATATGTGTTCTAATGTCGCCATCTGGTGGCAAACACGACTGCTCGGCAGAGCCTGCAGCAGTGACCAGACCTCCAGACCGGTCAGTGCAGGTTTTCACAGGCAGCCATGTTAGCGCCAGTCATAAATGCAGATTATTACTGCAACATGAAACACATTCAGTCATTCTGAAGCCAAAATGGGAATTCAATACATAGCAGAGCAGGACTGCACAGCTGATGTATATTTACTTACAGCATAGAAAGCAAAAATAAAAATAAAATAAATGTTCAAAAATGGCCAGTCGTACAATATATCTATTTACTTTTATTTAATAGTACACTATATGTATAATGAACTGGAAAATATAAGAAAATACATGTGTGGAATATTTTTCCAACATGCCACATTATCAGTAGGCTACTGTGATATTTATGGGGATTTGTAGATTCATTCCAACTGCATTGAGACTCGTAAGTTCATGTTTTGTGTCTAAAACCCCGTGAAAGCACACTGAAACATGTATTGGTATCCGAGATGCGGGGATTCGATATGTACTACGATTCCCATGATGCATCAACAGCCGGGGCTCCGGATTTGCTCTGCAGATTTGTAGAAGTACTGCCTGAACTGAGCCAATGTGTGAAACACAGATATATAAACATAGACGCCTCATCGACCGCTACTGCCTGTTGGCGTTGAGGGGCCGCAGGGCCGCCATCTTGGTGCGGGCACCCGCTGCCATAGACACACGTATGTCTATGCCCGCTCCTGTCAGTCATCTGTCTGGCTGGCGCAGTTAAGTGTCAAAACATTTAATCAGTCATAACTCGCAGAATACAAAACGGCGGTTTTTCTGCAAACGTCCTAAATCTAGGCATGATACCGGACACATGATTCGGCGTATTTTAATATCCATAGTAGGCTTAACAGTAATAGAATATTCTGGCATGTGAGTATGATAGGTAGACTATTTTGCAAGACACACTAATCATACATACATACAGTAATCGAGTTGTAAAAAAAAATCAGGGGGGATGGTGGATTTTATCATATGGGGACAGATAATTTGTGCTGATTACAAATAATATAATATATTACAAATAATAGCACTGACCAAAACACCTGCAGAAACCCTGCAGATATGACATAGCAGCAGTTAAATGCAGCCTTCTGTAAGATTTAAATATCCACTGGGCTTACATCTAATACATCAAAACAGAAAAATAAAAACAGTTTTCTGAACTCATCAATATGATTCTGTCCTTCACAGGATAAGTAAAATGGATCACTGCAAAAACTCAAAATCTTAACAAGAATATTTGTCTTATTTCTAGTTAAAATGTCTAATTTTAGTAAAAAAATCTCATTACACTTAAAACAAGACATCACTGGAAAAAACTAAAATGTTCACCTGTTTCAAGTAGATTTTCACTTGAAATAAGTAGAAAAATCTGCCAGTGGAACAAGATTTTTTTGCTTGTAATAAGAAGATAAATCTTGTCCCACTGGCAGATCTACTTATTTCAAGTGAAAATGTACTTGAAACAGGTGAAAATTGTCAAATAAGTTATTTTTCTGGTGTTATTTTTCTGGTGATGACTCTAAATGTTGAAATAGCAGTAATAACACATTCATTGATGAAATCACATAAGGGATGGAAAGGGGGGATGGCAGTTTTACAGGGGGGATGATTTTGACCGTTTTTATTTCAGGGGGGGATGCCATCCTCATCCCCCCTATATATATATATATATATATATATATATATATATATATATATATATATACAAATAATACACACAAATACATGTAAAAACATGACTACATGATATAATGATCTCCAAAGAGGACTGCTTTGTAGAGCTTCTTTCTCATGCTCCCGTTCTGCAGGTCAAGAGAGGTGAGTTTGGCAAAATGTGGTGTTGCCTTATTTTTAGATTTGTTATTTTATTTTGTTTTAATTTTTTATCCCTGGTCGCATATGTTCGCCGATCTGTACAGGAATACGCGGCACAGTGCTCTGGCATCTTCAACACTGTGGTATGCTGTGGTATGGGTAGGATGACCGGTCCAAGATGGCGGCCGATGAGGCGTCTATGTATACATGTCTACGGTGTGAACGGCGTGAAGGGAAATCCAGACGGTTGTTAGATCGGTTAGAGCGCGCATGCGCTCTTGGACGTAGCGTCAAGTTTATATTTGGCTTAAAGGAGACGCAACAAAGCGCACAAAATGGTTGCGCTCTAGGCCCGGGCGAATAAGTACGTTTACTATGGCTTTAAGAACGAGAAAATAGTGTCTGCTTCTTTAAAATTATATCGGTTTATTGCTGAATAGATAATTAAGAAAAGTTTCAAGTTTCTAACCAATAAATATATTCTTCTAATTCTCGTCGAAAGCCAGCAGAAAATGCATCACTGTGGGACTCGGGCCGCCTGCAATCATACCGTCTTTAAAGCAGATTTGCTCTGTTTTTTCCCACTTTCCATGTGAAACCGCTCGACTTAAAGAGGATTTTAAGGTGCTGGACCGCGGGGATGGACCGATCCGCGGATGTAAATACAGCCGAGGAGCCGGCGGAGGACAAGGCCGCGGGGGAGACCGCGGTCTCCAGTACGGCCGGTGCCCCGCGGAGGGCGCTCCGAGAGCGGGCAGCCGGCCGACCTCGCTCCGCCGCAGCTTCCACTACGGAGGTTAACGGCGCCGCGGCCAGCCCGCTGACCTCGGGTCGGGTGTTGAGGGACAGGTCCACCAGGGCGGTACCGGCCTGGCTGAAGGACTCCAGGAGCGACGAGGACGAGGACGAGGACGAGCCGAGCCCGGACAGCGGCGCGGCCAGGCGGAGGAAAGTTTGCAGCTCCCGGCGGAGGAGACATGCGGATGCCCCGGGGGAGACCGGGGACGGAGAGTCCCCGCAGGCAGCGGAGTGAGTCTGATCAGCCGGTACTCACCGATACTAGGCTGCTAAAGCATGCACTTGTTTGTTATGGGTCTTTAAAGGTGTGTGCGCGGGTTTGGTCCTGTCAAAAAGCAAAGCACGCCTTCAGCCGGGCTCGTCCCCTTTCTGGTGATACATGGGTGGAGTGAAAACTCACCTGGCAGAGAAGATGCTCACACTTTTATTCACTTCTTCAATGTCAGAGTCAGTCGGCTCTTGCTCACACTTTTATTCACACGTTTATTCACTTCTTCAATTCACTTCTTCAATGTCAGATTCTGAATGTTATTCAAGTTCTGGTCACTGATGTATCTCTAGAGGGAAATGGCAAGTATATCAGTCTAATGTTCCTATCCTTTCTTTAGCCCTGAAGACCCCAAGAAACCTGCGACGGATGTTCAAGGTAATGAAGTAACAAAGACCTTAACCCTTGTGCTGTCTTTGGGTCAAAATGACCTAATTCTCCTGTTTGTTCGTTCCTTCCTTCCTTCCTTCCTTCCTTCCTTCCTTCTTTTCTCCCCTCGTACATTCTTTCTTTCTTTCCATCCTTCTTTCCTCCCTCCCTTCCTTCCTTCCTTCCTTCCTTTTTTCCTTCCTTCCTTCCTTCCTTATTTCTTTCCTTCCTTCTTTTTTTCCTTCCTTCTTTCTTTTCTCCCTTCCTTCCTTCCTTCCTTCTTTTTTTCTTTCCATCCTTCTTTCCTCCCTTCCTTCCTTCCTTCCTTTTTTCCTTCCTTCCTTCCTTATTTCCTCCCTTCCTTCTTTTTTTCCTTCCTTCCTTCTTTTCTCCCTTCCTTATTTCCTCCCCCTTTCCTTCCTTTCTTCTTTCCTCACTTCCTTTTTTTCCTTCCATCTTTCTTTCCTCCCTTCTTTCCTTTCTTCTTTCTTTTCTCCCTTCCTTCTTTTCATTCTTCCTTCCATCCTTTTTCCCTTCCTTCCTTCCTTCTTTTCTCCCTTCCTTCCTTCTTTCCTTCCTTCCTTCCTTCCTTCTTTTCTTCCTTCTTCCCTTCACCCTCCCTTCACCCGAAGACAGCACAAGGGTTAATGTCTTGCACCTTACATACATACATTTACTTCAATCACGGGTGTGTATGTCCTTTTTCAGTGTTTGATCATGTGCTTTTATTCTCTCGTTCCAGTCCTTTCCTCCAGGCGCACCCCGGCTCAGGTTGGTGTCAAACCCCCGGCTGGAAGGGCCGTCCGTGGGTCCGCCAAGCCCGTGTGTAAGACCGAACCTGGAATGGAGAATCCAGCTGGTGAGCAACCCGTTGTCCATGTGCTGCTGTGTTTCACTGTTTGGCCAATAAGTCACAAAAACAATGGACTGAAACATCTATAGTTGTCTAAAACCGTCAGTAGGTGCATTTCCATCACTCTTGAAATTGTGAATAGAAATACATTATCAGCCTTTCACGTTATCATTTCAAAGCGACTTTCATCAAACTTGAATGTGAAGGGTATGTGGGCCTGAAGTGACACGGATGTGCAGAGGAAAACACAACATCACGTACTACGTGGCGTTTACAGAGGCAAACATGGATGCTTCACGCGTTTGTCTAGCAACTTGGTAGTACTTGCAGTCGCAACTGAAAGTATAAAATTTCACTTACTTTCCATTGAGTCACTGCACCGACATTATCCACCGTGATTCAATATTGCAGCGTTTCGCTTCGACCGGCGCAGAACCATAAAGTTTGTCTCACTTCTATGACGTTAAAGTTCGAGGAAATGCAACATGACTGATCTGACTGCGGTCGCTTTGACACAGATCTGCTATGTAACTGATTTAGGTCGACATATGAAAGTGGCCTTGGTCGGTTTTTACTCTTACATGTCGTGTTTTTATTCCCACACAAATTAAAAAATATAAATAACATCTTTCTCACATTGAACAAGTGCAATAAGGAATTATTACCTCACATGATTCAACAGAAATTGTTAGTTATCCTAAAGTTTGAATCCACTAATCATCCTTGAAATCGTGGACAGTATCTAAGGATGGCGTCGTCCTACAAATTCACTAAATGTGGCCAAATTCATGGGCTTCGAGGGGCTTTTTTTAGTAGTAAGAATGACTGACTCAAATGAATCAGCTGAAAGTCAAAGAGGTTTCTGGATGTCCATTAGTATAATGGCGTAATATCACTTTATAGAAGTCACAGCTAATTGAGTTTCCATTGGGTTTTATTTTTAAATATTGCTTGAGATTTGTGCCAGAACCGTGATGGAAATGCATCTTCTTTTTTTTTTCTTTTATCACTTTGCCTGTATTGATGGTGGATCAGTACTTAGTCACGTATGATGCCTTCTCCAGAATACCTCAGACATTTGACCAGACTGAAAACAGGTTGCAGTGAACAAGTGCTTTATGTCGTCATGCTACATACAAGTTTCTTTGACGATGAGAGTGGTGAGAAGTGTTTTTAATCTCTTTTGACCTCGTGATTTCTTTCTCTGTCACGCAGCAAAAGGAGAGGCGAACAATGAAGACAAGTATGATGTGTAAGTACTGTAAGCTTTCTGACATGCTGAGCCTTTGTATTGCAACTTGAAGAGGCCACTTTCATTTCCCATCTACACATGCAGAACGTCTCATTTTGCCAAATAAACATGTTTGGATTTGAGTGAACGGAACCTTTTACAGATGCGTTAATTTATAATCGAGTTGTTTTTCAGCACATATGCTGTCTGATAATAGCTTTTAAAAGCAACACAGATAAATTAAGTTATTCACTTGGCTTAGGTCTTGGGAGGTATATTTGGGATGTATATATGTATATTTGAAAGAAAAAATAACAAAGATAAAAAGTACTTGTTGAAAATGGATGCGAAAGGAAGAGACGTCATGGCTTCTGCTTCTAACAGTTGCTTATTTGGTCATAGATATTTAAGTATCGATCCAGTTCTGCGGAAGTAGAGGCCAGGAGCTCTCCAGGTTTTGCGTCTTTTGAGAGTCATGTGTTTAATAGTTTATTTAATTGTCGGATACTACGAAGTTTTAACGAGGTGGCAGCAACCAGAAGCAGACAAGCAATCGTTCAACAGAAGCTCAAACACAGGGAACACTTTTTGCAGACTTACAAAGTTAAAATGACCTCGGTTCATCTGTTGGGACCCTTTTCACACTTATTAATAAAAGCAGCAAAAAAAGACTCTTCCAAGTTTCATGACTGCTACTTTCTCTGGTCCCGAGGATATTGAAGATGGACTGGAGTGAAATACAAACTGTGGTCTGATTTAATAAAAATCTAAAATGCATTTAGAAGTAATAAATCTTGGACGTTACGTCCTCTGAGCTGAAGAGCTCAAGATGCTCAGATTTTATTAACTGTTGGTGCTTTGTAAGTTTCTCATGTGACTAAACATGAGCTTAAAGCTTCATTTCGATAAGTGAAAGATTTCATATGAACAGAGAACTTGTGATGGAACGCCGTTGTAGCATGAATCGGCTTCTGTGAGGTTCTGTCCAGCTCAGAGGGGCCGCGGACAACATTTCACAAGTGGATCAAACGCTTCAAAGTTTTCCCAAGACAAGAACAGATGTTAAAAATTGTTGCATAACATGTTTTTGATCAACTTCAGATGTTGACTACTGTATTTATTGGCTCTTTTCTGATCACACACGGGCGTTCAGCGTCCAGCTGCAGGCCCTTCTTCCAGTCCAAGCGCTGCTGCAGATAAGGAGAAAGTAATTGCAAGTTTAGTGCAGCTTTTGACACTTTGTCCCTCCTGGAACTGATCCCCCTGAACCACAGACCACATCTCCCCCCACGGCTGAGCAGAAACACCACCCATACCTCCACCACCAGCTCAGCCACATCAGTGCAGAGCCTGCGGTGCAGAACCATGTGTACCAGATGCTTAAATTTCTCTCACGTCCACTAGAAGGGAACCACACGGTGTGACAACAAAGACAGAAGCAGATGCTACCGGTCCACTCGGTTTGCAGCATTTACTTGTTGTAGGTGTTATTGTGGAACAAAGTTGTGAAATGTAACATGCAGCAGTTGCATCAGCTTTGCTGCTGGCAGGACCAACGTTTTGCCTGTAGCTTTATTCCCTTTTTCACAAGCTCGGCCAGTCTGTCCACATCAGTTTCAGCAGCCGTTTGCACCATCTTGTTCACCATCTTGTTCACCTGCTTGCACCATCTTCTTATGAGCTCCTGATGCACGTACAGGACTGTCTCAGAAAATTAGAATATTGTGATTTTCTGTAATGCAATTACAAAAACAAAGATGTCATACATTCTGGATTCATCACAAATCAACTGAAATATTGCAAGCCTTTTATTATTTTAATATTGCTGATCATGGCTTACAGTTTAAGAAAACTCAAATATCCTATCTCAAAAAATTTGAATATTCTGGGAATCTTAATCTTAAACTGAAAGCCATAATCAGCAATATTAAAATAATAAAAGGCTTGCAATATTTCAGTTGATTTGTAATGAATCCAGAATGTATGACATTTTAGTTTTTTTAATTGCATTACAGAAAATAAAGAACTTCATCACAATATTCTAATTTTCTGAGACAGTCCTGTATATGTCCAGTAACTTGTTTTCTGTCACTGTTGTTTGAATGGCCATCGAAACTTTACTACCAACTAGTTTTTGTGGGTCTTTAAAAAAAAAACTGTAAAGATACAATCGCACAGGTGTAAGTCCTCGAAACTCAACGTAGCCGCTACGCTGATCTCATTTCAAAGCATTAACTGAACTTTCTGCTCTCTCAGTGAAAAGAAAGAAGAGGAGACCAAGGAATCAGCTCAGCAGGTCCTGGACGATGAAGACCAGCCGTTTCAGGATGACCCTAATGATCTGAACTACCAACCACGCGGTCAGAGGTAAACTCTCCTCATGTGCACCACTTCAACATGCGGAGATGCTGTGATTAATCTTTATTTAACAAGGGGGGAAAAAACAACTTTTGTCAAGAGTGCCCTGGCCGACACAGGCAGCTGTTAAGAGCACTACAGTTATAAAACAACAGTTATTTTAGACCTTTTAAAGGTTTCAAAGGCCGTCGTAATCAGTACTGGAGTTGAGGGGGGATGAGGGGGGTGGCATCCCCCCCGAAATAAAAACGGTCAGAATCATCCCCCCTTTCCATCCCTTATGTCATTTCATCAATGAATGTGGTTTTACTGCTATTTCAACATTTAGAGTCATCACCAGAAAAATAGCTTACAATTTTCACCTGTTTCAAGTAAATTTTCACTTGAAATAAGTAGAAAAATCTGCCAGTGGGACAAGATTTATCTTCTTATTACAAGCAAAAAAATCTTGTTCCACTGGCAGATTTTTCTACTTATTTCAAGTGAAAATTTACTTGAAACAGGTGAAAATTGTTGTTTTTTCCAGTGATGAGTCTTGTTTTAAGTGTAATAAGATTTTTTTTTTACTAAAATGAGACATTTTAACTAGAAATAGGACAAATATTCTTATTTTGAGTTTTTGCAGTGATCCATTTTACTTATCCTGTGAAGGACAGAATCGTGTTTTGATGTATTTGATGTAAGCCCAGTGGATATTTAAAGCTTACAGAAGGCTGCATTTAACTGCTGCTATGTCATTCCTGCAGTATTTCTGCAGGTGTTTTGGTCAGTGCTATTATTTGTAATATATTATATTATTTGTAATCAGCACAAATTATCTGTCCCCATATGATAAAATCCACCATCCCCCCTGATTTTTTTTATTTTTTTTACAACTCGAGTACTGGTTGTAATCATGGCTGATGATTCTAACATCTGCAACCAGAAGTGGATCCATGCAGAATATTCACATGGTGTTTATAATCATGTCATGAACCCAGATACTTGAGGTTGGAGTTGGTTTGGAGCTGGTTCCCAGTGTAGGGAGCAGCATACTTTAATGCGTTCCTCCACGTCTCCGTTTTCAACGTTTGAAACGGATTGAAGTGAAGCAAAACCTTTTCTTTCAGCAGTGAGGAGGGTCTCAGCAGCGATGAAGACGCTCCCTTTAGAGACGACTTAAACGACCAGAGCTACGACCCGAGAGCTGAAAGGTTCGTCTCTGGGAAAGGAGAAGGGGTTGCACTTATGTTTGCATTATTCCTGTTTCTTTTTTTTTTTGGTAATCAGACATATTTCTTTGCTTAAATCAGATTTTTCTTCTTCTTCTTCTTCTTAGGGATGCCCCCAAACCAAAACGCAAAGCCCCTCCAAGACAGAAGGAGAAAAAAGAAAAAGATAAGGCACCCAAGAAGGAAAAAGAGGTCGCAGAGATAAAAGTGGAAAGTTCAGACAACACTGAGACCGTGCAGGAGGACGTAAAGCTGGAAGAAGAAATGGCCGAAGACCCGGATGGACCCAGGAAGTAAGTGCAGTTCTGGATAACCGGTTTTATGTTGGTCGGTTCAGAGCTCTTGACCATTTAGTCGCATGTTGTGATCGAATTTTGGACCACAAAGCACCACAATGATTTATAAATATGGCACCTTCATTTGGCTCTTTTAACTATTGTTTTATCTTTTTGAAAAGAAAAACATCGAGATTCTTCTTTAAAACTATAGCCCCAAATTTTTTGATGAGGATAACATGTGAAATCAGGAAACTGGGCATTCCTCCCAATGAAATGATGACACACTTTAAATAATAAAGAAAACAACGGCATGTATTTAATGTACCATTGTCACTGTAGCTGTATATTAATTTAAGTAAAATCGTTTGATGCGATGCATAAACTGCGCTGTTTATCTTCTTCTTTAAAGGTAGTGGTCAAATAATCAATGTGCAGAAAAAAAATTACATTACAATTAATTCATTCCCACGTTATTTAGACTTTAGATTTAATTGTTTTGAAAAAACTTCAATATCTAACACAAATAAAGAAAAGTTAGTTTGAATCCCTGCAGTTTTAAACACTTATCGGGTGTTATTTCTTTCCGTCTGTGTTACTTCAGCTTCAATCAAACTGTCATGTGTGCGATAACAAACCAACGTCTGAAAACCTGCTCTCTCTGGTCTGTTAGGAGAGGCCGACGGAAAAAAGACGACAAAACTCCACGCCTGCCCAAGAGACGGTGAGGGCGATGTCCGAGTTGGGCGTCCTGATCTAAACTCAATTACAATGTTTAAATAATCTTGTTGGTGTTTTTAAGGCGGTGACTTTCCTTAAAAAAAAACAAGAAATGATAACCATGTGGCCTCTAAATGTGGAGATTCTCTACAGATGTGTTTATCAGTTAATATACTGTATGTGTGAAAGGTGTGACTGAACTGGAGGTTGGGTTAATATTTGGTTTCCTTGCGACCGTTTGCTTCACTCATTCAGGAAGAAACCGCCGGTGCAGTACGTGCGCTGTGAAATGGAGGGATGTGGGACGGTGTTGGCTCATCCTCGATACCTTCAGGTCGGTCTCCTAACGTCCACTTTCCTGATTTCAAAGGGAAATATTTGAAAAAGACTGAAGTGCTAAAGAGACTGATATTTTTCAGACTGTTCTCTTTGCTCTATATTTAACAAAACTGAAAATTCCCAGTTTCAGATCTGAAAATGTGAGTTTGACAAGATTACCAAAAACACCCTCTCGTGTGTGATGTCAGCTGTAATTACATGTAATTGCATGTAAGATGGGAGTTCACGTGCAACTACTCGGCGCTGCAGTTACTCAGAGCGTTGACTTGCTTGTGAACGATTCATTCAAAAGAACAACATCCTTTTGTGGGAATGAACTGAATCACTGACTCAGTTGTGAATGAAGCTATTTGTAACATAAGAGTTGAAGTTTTTAAAAGTGCTGCAGTCTTGGATTTTAACCACCAATGATCAACAATGCGTAGCTTGACGTTTAAAAGGACTTAACAGTGATTTAAAACCAGCGTTCAGCTCCAACTTTAAGTCAGGAAACTTCCAAATTGTTGAGCTTTTACAAGAGGACTGTTGTCTTTGTCTGAAAAGATGATAATAATAATAATAATAATAATAATAATAATTCATATAAAAAAACTGAATATATTGAATAATAGTTTAATAGTTTAATAGTTTAGTTTAACTGTATATACATAAAAGTGATTTTTATATACTGTATATACATAAAAGTGATTTTTATACATATCCTGTTTATACATATTTTATACGTATTTTTTGTATTTTTTATATATTTTTTATTGTCTTTTACCCCTCCCCTATATGTGTGTACTGCAACAAATAAGTTTCCCCACTGAGGGAGAAAATAAAGGATATTCTATTCTATTCTAATAATCCCTGAACATAAATTAATTGATGCAGTAGTCATGATTTAAGTTTCTTCAGAGAGTCATTGAAGACGGTCATTGCAGTAAATATAGCATTCACTCTTACTTTGGGTTTGAAAAAGACAAAATCTGAATCAGGCTGAATTGTTACTTTTGTGTATCAACACTAGATTATAAACAGTCTCAACATTTCCAGTAGTGATGCACCGAAATGAAAATTTGCGGCCGAAACCGAAAATAATAATAAACACTTGGCAGAATACCGAATAATACCGAACAATGGTTCTTTTGCAGTTATTAATTTCTTTGCCAATTTTTTCACCATTGCATAAATCAAACAAATGTGCAGTAAAATACCCGCCAGTCACAATTTTTCTTACTGTACTTATTGTATTTTTTCTCATAATCCTTTTTCATTTTCTCCGGTTCAAATCCAATTAATCGGGTCGCGGTGGGGCTGATCTCTGCAATTTGAAGCCTTGTATAATAATTGTAAAAATCTGGGTTATTTTCTTGGAAGATCTCGTCAAACATAGACAGTGAGGGTTTGCGCAACTCATCGGTAGTACGGGCCCTTTTCTCTGCGCTGTGCGTCCCGTGACCGTCTCCATCACCAAGCGGTTTCCCAAATCCAACTCGGCCTGGATCATTTCTCGTGTCCTCTGCTTTTTCCCCACATCCAAGTAAATCTGACATGCTGACATGTTTGCTGCATTTAACAACGCTCGCCCCTCACTCCACGTTGTTCACTGTTTGAATGCGTCATCTAAACACACCATTATTAATTGTTCGTTTTTTTCCCCACTTATTCCACCGAACACCGAAAGTGTTTTTTTTAACTATTTTCGGCCGAACAATTTCGGATAACCGAACATTCGGTGCATCACTAATTTCCAGTTAAATAGGCCCGATCAGTTGGTGGGAAGATGAGTCCACTTTAAATTAAGTTGGAACATGTAAAAGGTCAGATATTTAAAATATTCCTTTTGTTTTTGTTTGTTTTCTCACCAGCACCATATAAAGTACCAGCACTTACTCAAGAAGAAGTACGTCTGTCCTCACCCGTCTTGCGGGAGGCTTTTCCGCCTGCAGAAGCAGCTGCTGCGCCACGCGAAGCACCACACAGGTACACAAGCGCTGAGGTTTGATCTTTAAACCGTTAATGTAAGAGTGGGAAATTTAAATATAATTTGAGTGTTTTTTTTTTTCGTTATTGATTCCAGACCAGCGAGACTACATATGCGAGTTCTGCGCTCGAGCCTTCAAGAGCTCCCACAACCTGGCAGTGCACCGCATGATCCACACCGGAGAGAAGCCTCTGCAGTCAGTACTTCTCCCAGCCCGTTCTGTTTGCCGTCTTGATTTATCCCGCTCCGTTCTGAGCTTTTCTTTGTCCCTCTCGTGTGAATAGGTGTGAGATTTGTGGCTTCACGTGTCGACAGAAGGCCTCTCTCAACTGGCACATGAAGAAGCACGACGCCGACGCCACCTATCAGTTCTCCTGCTCCATCTGCGGCAAGAAGTTTGAGAAGAAGGACTGCGTGGTGGCGCACAAGGCCAAGAGCCACCCCGAGGTGCTGATCGCCGAGGCGCTGGCGGCCAACGCCGGCGCCCTCATCACGACCCCCGCCTCCCTGCTGGAGCTGCCGGGGAACCCCAACCAGACGGCGTCGCCGGCGGTCGGCGGCGGCGTGGACGTGAGCCAGGTGGGGACGGACGGTCAGGGAGACCCCATGAGTCCGGACGGGCAGCACGTGGCTCAGGTGTCCCAGATGGGCCACATGGGCCAGCAAGTGAGTCACCAGGTGGTTTTACTGGGGCAAGACCAGAGCCTGCACACCATGCAGGTGCCAGTGACAATCGCCCTGTCCCCTATCGACCCCCCCTCGCCGGCCGACCACCACCACCACCAGGGGCAGCTGCAGCTCCAGATGCCCGTCCAGTTCGTGCAGACTACCCAGCAGCCGCAGCTGACCCTCCATTCCAGCTCGGTGGTGACGCAGCATCACCAGCCGCAGCTGCAGCCGCTGCAGCCGTACGGCTCCCAGCAGCAGCAGAACCCGGGGACGCAGACGCAGATCCTGCAGATGACCTTCCAGCCGGTCAGCCAGTCCCAGACCCACGTCCAGCAGATCCCCATCCTGGCCGCCTCCCAGCAGCTTCAGGGCCTACAGACGGCCGCGCCGAGCCCCCCGCTCATGTCCTCGCAGCCGCAGTCCCTGGATCCGGCCGCCACCAACGGCGACGGCTACATCCTGGACAATCCGGTGCTTTCCTCCTCCTCTCCGTCTGGCAGCTCCCTGCAGCCCAGCGAGGTGGTGGGGGAGGACGGGGTGGTGTGGGAGCAGGCGGGGCCGGGGGACGTTCTGGCCGACGGCACTGAGAGACACGCGCAGCAGCAGGCCCTCATGTAAAACCCCGGTGGTCCTCAGGGCAGACGATGGGTACCTTATATACCATATTGCCAAGTTTGAGGTAAATGTAGGATCACAGATATATTATTTACTGATCACACTGGTAGGTTTTTAGAACATCTGTATCAGGGAAAGACGTGTTTGTGTATGTCATTGCTTTTTGTACATAACAGTCCTGTAACTAGAAGTTTTTGTCTTTATATATTGATGTTGCTATTATGCAATAAGTTAGCCCACCTTATGAATATACAGGAAAAATCAAATGCTTAATGTTTGGTATCAAATAATTTAATTTATCAAATGGATTAATGCAGAACACGCTAGAGTTCCTGTGTCTTGAGGTGAGTAAATCCTCTTCAAAACTCTGGACAGTGTTTCATTTACTGTGGAGTTTTACTGGATTTTTTATAAGATGGTATTCAAAGAGCGAACACTAAAATATCTAAGCAGAGAAGAAGAAAAAAATATGTAAAAACCCTGGAAAAGTAAAGGGGTATACTTGCTTAATATGCCTGCAAACAGTCAAAATACTCACTTTTCACATTTAAGCAGTCATTAAATTCATGCCACTGACATTTGTGCAGCTGTTTGTCGACTTTACCGTTTGAGACTAAAGAGGAATATTAACCCGTATAGTCTGATTTCTTCCTGAAGTCCTCCGTGTTTGGAATCACTCAAAGATGACGTTTGACGTAGCGAATCGAACACGTTCACCGCGATCACCATCACTAACTTGTCCGTTACATCTGAAGTGTAATGTCACTTTGAAAAGCAAAAAGCTATGTAGAAAACTTAAAATATCTGCGATCTCACATGAGGTTTGTTTTTAGCACAAATACACAATAAAAAATCTGTTCATTTATAAAATTGTAAATAAATGTCTTAACATTTATCCAAAGGGTTTTTCTTTTATTGCTTGGAAACTCAATTTTGGGTCAAACCCAACACATTTTTTTGCCCTTTCCTGCAGGATCGGCAGTAGTACAGCTTTTATCAGTAGTATTGGTTGCTGAAATCAATCGATACTGGCAATTTCTTCCCCTCATATGAACAGTCTCAATGGAAATAAATCGTGAAAAATCAATCTCTTTTTTCACCACATCATGAGTCTCTTTGAAACACATTTGCATCATTTTAAGTTACATTGCACATATAAAACAATATGACTATTATTAGCTTTTATTAAGTAGTTACACTCAGACCTTTTAGAATATCTCAAATTGGAATCCGAAGAAAATTGCAGTCGTTGTTTCCCGGTATTACATCTATCACCCTCCCCCATCCCCCCTCCTCACACCCAACAGAAAATACATCTTTCATCGCTAAAGATAAGTATATAAATAACCACTAAACCTCTATAAAATGGGAATGAAAGATCTGTTTAGTTTTTCTTGCCTTGTATTTTTTGTACATATTTTGTTGTTACAACATTCAGAAAGAATCCTGGATACTAACATGTATTAACAGTAGAAGCCTCTCCTTTTAATAATACATCATATGTTGCTGTCATGCTTTAGCTGGTCCTGTCTCGTTTCTCTGTTGTCAAACTGTGTTACAGGAGAAAATATAGAAAGTCTTTGCTATTTCTTCAACATCTGACTTGTACACCCCTGCCAAAAAAACAAATCGCTCCAGCTGCATCACCGTCGCCCTCCAAGGTCATCGCCTCGGCGAGCTCCTCCATACCGATGTAATGGAGAGCTCAGGTGCTGATTTGTGATACGGATCATAGAAAAAGGTTTCTATTTTTGAAAAGTAAGGGTTGTCCTGGTGGTTAAGCGCCAACAGTCCTCCACATGGATCCGTTTCAGTAGATTCTTCTCTGTAATTTTCACTGTTGAACGGCGTTGACAAAACCCCGGTGGTAGAAAACCTTCGCTAAGGTTCCTTTCTCACCCCAGAGAGAGAGCAGCAACACTAGAGGGGAGCTGTGAAGCTTTTACACATTTGTTGGTTCTCTTAACTACCAGTGACATCATAGCAAGTTGCTTGGGAATTATAAATGCTCTCATGGGAATTGTTTCCTCCTCCCCAGCGTTGCATGAACTCTCAGTGGTTTTTTCAAAATTGCAGATGTGTTTCTGTGAATTTGTAGAAGTTTGTGGGGAAAAAAATTCAAAGTTAAAGGGATGACCCCAGGGTGTCATCACTTGTGACCGAGGTATCTGGCGGATATAATGTATAATCTTCCTGAGTCCAGACCTTCATCTACAATTCTAGGTAGTTATTTATTATTATTAATAATAATAATGATGATAATAATAATAAGATAAATTCTACCAATTGACTCAGAGAACTTGTTTCCATCCACCTTGCAAAGCATTTTTCAGGAAATACAGGACTGTTTCAGAAAATTAGAATATTGTTCTTTATTTTCTGTAATGCAATTTAAAAAAAAAAAATGTCATACATTCTGGATTCATTACAAATCAACTGAAATATTGCAAGACTTTTATTATTTTAATATTGCTGATTATGGTTTACAATTTAAGTTTAAGATTCCCAGAATATTCAAATTTTTTGAGATAGGATATTTGAGTTTTCTTAAGCTGTAAGCCATGATCAGCAATATTAAAATAATAAAAGGCTTGCAATATTTCAGTTGATTTGTAATGAATCCAGAATGTATGACCTTTTTGTTTTTGTAATTGCATTACAGAAAATTACAATATTCAGTCCTGTATTCATCTGCCCCTTAACTATCAGTGACATTGCAAGTTGCTTGGGAATTATAAATGCTCTCATGGGAATAGTTTCCTCCCCGGCGTGGCATGAACTCTCGGTTGTGCGTTTCTGTGATGTTGGAGAAGTTTGGGGGAAAAAAAAAAATTCTAAGTTAAAGGGATGACCCAAAGGGAGGGGATGTCATCACTTGTGACCGAGGTATCTGGCGGATATAATGTATAATCTTCCTGAGTCCAGACCTTCATCTACAATTCTAGGTGGTTATTTAATAATAATAATAATAATAATAATAATAATAAGATAAGTTCTACCAATTTACTCAGAGAACTTGTTTCCATCCACCTAACAAAACCTTTTTCAGGACATATTCATCTGCCCTTTGCTCCTCAGCATGGCGTACTGCTTCAGGGCTCTTTTGGGAGGAATCAGGGTGTTGCTGAGTCCAACTCTCCTCTTCTTGGCCTGCTGGCCGTCCGGCTCGGCCTGGTTCTTGTTCTGGGACCCGCCGCCCTCAGCAGGACCCGGTTCTGGGGCTTCCCCCCCGGCGGGCGGGTACTGGGACTCCCCGGTGGTCTGCAGGTCACTGTCGTGGGCGAACTTGCACTTGATCCCGAACCTGCACCTCCCGTCCTTCCTGTAGGAGACGCACATCTTCTTGCCGCCGATCTGGGCGGGTCTGGACCGGGTCGTGAGCGGGACGTGCTTCTGCAGGGCGCTCAGCTGCTGCTCCGCCCGGGCCTTGAAGGGGTTGGCGAACACGCCGCTGTCGGAGGAGGCGTTCAGGGACGGGGAGGGGAGTTTGCCCGGGTTGTGATGGGTTGAGGGCGGGGCTTTGGACGGGGCAGGACGTGTTGCTTGAAGACGTGGTGCCGGTGCTGGAGGTTTTGGACCCGCATCCTCTGGTTCCGAGTCACTGGATGCCGAGCCGGACTCCAGGAGAAAGTTGCGGGTCTTTTGGGCAGCTGATGTCTCAATGCAGCTTGAAAACGAAACAGAAACAGTTACTAGACACGTTTATATTTTTGATTTGATTTTTCTTTATTTTATATTCACGTTTATATTTTTTATTTGATTTTTTTGATTTTTGTACATGTAAAAAAACAACACTTCAAAAGAAGTTAAGAAACCAAAACAACAAAACAAAGAATTTCATCCTTTAACACTTGATATCTTAATTTACATGTGCAAAAAAGGAGTAGGAAGAAGTGTAAACCTATTTAATCCTACCCCCATTCACTAATCATTTAACCCATATTTATAAATACTCACAGTGTACTCACACTGCTAAATGACATTATAATAATAATAATTATTATTATTATTATATACTGTAATTATACTCACACACATACTTATACATACATACATACACATAGTTGAATATTTCTATATATTTGTACACACATGCCCATATAAATATTTATATAAATATACTTTTTATACAGTATACTGTCTCTATTAACTGCATCTGCTTTATATCTATGTATATATCTACTTACACACATAATCACACACACACATCTATCTATCTATATCTATATATAAAATATACCTATACATACACATACGCATACACCCATACATACCTACATATATATATATATACACATGCATACATACACATATAGTTAGCTGCCCATTTCTGTACGTAAATATAAACAGATATGAATGTGATTATAATAATCGTGGATTATCAACTCACTCTGCTTTAGTGTTGTTTTCGTCTCCGTCGCTGTCGGAATCAGAAGATACTCCGTAACCAACCAGCGAGTTCATGCTGATGCCTCAGAGATTAAAGATGTCAAGTTATCAAAACACCATGGCTAAACAATATGCATTAATTTAAATTTCCTCTTTTTAGAAAACACTCGGGAATGCTCTGCTCAAAGCTGCTGCTGATCTCGTCTCATGCGTCCCTGCACTGACACCTGCAGCACGGGCGTGGTATTACACCCTGGAGTCATAATAAAACTTCAAACACTGCATATATACAGGACTGTCTCAGAAAATTAGAATATTGTAATTTTCTGTAATGCAATTACAAAAACAAAAATGTCATACATTCTGGATTCATTACAAATCAACTGAAATATTGCAAGGCTTTTATTATTTTAATATTGCTGATCATGGCTTACAGCTTAAGAAAACTCAAATATCCTATCTCAAAAAATTTGAATATTCTGGGAATCTTAATCTTAAACTGTAAACCATAATCCGCAATATTAAAATAATAAAAGGCTTGCAATATTTCAGTTGATTTGTAATAAATCCAGAATGTATGACATTTTTGTTTTTTTTAATTGCATTACAGAAAATAAAGAACTTTATCACAATATTCTAATTTTCTGAGACAGTCCTGTGTGTGTGTGTGTGTGTATATATGTATGTATGTATGTATGTATGTATGTATGTATGTATGTATGTATGTATGTATGTATGTATGTATGTATGTATGTATGTATGTATGTATGTATGTATGTATGTATGTATGTATGTATGTATGTATGTATGTATGTATGTATGTATGTATGTATATATATATATATATATATATATATATATATATATATATATATACACCCTCGAGTCCAGATTAAACTGCAAACACTACTATACTATATACACTTAAAAATAAAAAAGTTTTTATATGCTTTCGAGAAGATTTTTTTCTCTTTGATAAAAAATATTGATAATAATCGTGTATTATTCCAGTGCATTTATTACCATGAAATCTAATTAATTAGTAATTTTGAACACTGGTGATATACACTTCATGTTACTATTAGTATTTTTTCACTAGCACAATTTTATGATGATGATGATGATGATGATGATGATGATTATGATTAGCATGACAAAAGGGTCTGCATTAATTCATTTCAGTTTAGTTCAGCTTTATTTATATAGCGTGAAATCATGACAAATGTCATCTCAAGGCACTTCAGCAATATAGTTCAAGTGGTTCCAAAGTAGTGCAATTACAAAGCCAATAAAATATTAATAAAACCAATATAGGCACATATAAAAGCACAATAAGAGATAATTAAAAGGTCATATGTACTCAAGCTATTGATAAGATATGGTAAGTAAAGATGATTTTTTTTTATAGACTCCAGTCTGTGGTACCTTAGCTTGTCTGGCAGGAATTTCCAACGGCCATGGATTTAGTGGAGTCCTAAAACTGTCCTGTGGGTCTTTACCTTTACAGAAATCCCAGACGTCCCATCCTGAAGGCTGAAGACGGGAAGGAGCATCCGTTTTGATATCAATACATAATACCAAAGGCATTAAACTGATCTGACTGCATCCTAGGGTACGGTAGGGTAGTAAAAGCTGTTGAACAGCTATGATAAGTAAGAAGAAGGAAACATTTCATAAACTCAGACACGTGTTATTAAAAGCAAAGGGGACGCTCTGTGTTAAACATACTCCTGTTCTTTTTTTATGGATATGGCCAAACATTTTTATAATTTAAATTACCAGTAATATTACAGAGTTAAAATGATCCAATGTCTATTTTTAGATGGTAAGGAGTGTAAAGTTTTGTCAGACACCAAAGTGACATGAATTGAATGGAGCTCTGTCAAAATAAATAGCAATTTTGAGCCGTTTGACAAAACTCAAAAATGTCATTCCACTAGGTGACAGAGGACAAAAGGAGAAGAGTTCATGACCCCTGTATTTTATCATTAATAGACAAGTACCAATGTCTATTAGATGGTTGATGTGGGACTCAATTCAATTCAATTCAAAACAACTTTATTAATCCCTTGAAGGGCAATTTGATTTGGCAGCTCGCACCCAAACACACACATAACAAACACATAACACATTCAACAGAACACAGAGAGAAAGTTGGCAGCCGTGTGCAAAAATCTGCAATTTTTTGCATTAAAAAAGTGCTGATACCAATACATTAATAAAAAAACTATACAAACACTGTATACACATTCCTAGAAGGTACACAGTACCTAAATACACATTCCAAACAAATTCATAAGGATAACTTTAAATTCTCCTTTTGTCCTCTGTCACCTAGTGGAATGACATTTTTGAGTTTTGTCAAAAGGCTCAAAATTGTTATTTATTTTCTGCAGAACAGCAGAGGGGATAAAAGACTTGGAAAAGGGATTATCCATACGCACAGGTTGGGCATAACGACGTCCTGAAGGCAGCAGTGAAAATTGCTGAAAATGATTTTCCTAAGACGTGCACAGAAGTTCCCAGAATACCTGTTGTTCCCATAGGGAGCCTAGGTCTCTCTGCTTGAGTCCAATAATCTTGGAACAGATTTTCACCACACTGTTAAGACTGTTTCTGTCCCTGAGTGACAGGTTGTTGAACCAACAAATAAAAGAATAAGTTAAGAGGCTTTCAATAAAAGACTGATAAAAACGACAGAGAATGACTGGACTCACAGAAAAAGAATTCAGCATACGCAGGAGATGAATCCTCTGCTGTCCACGTTTGGCCAGTGCTTCAGTGTTCAAATCAAATTTAAGCTGGTTGTCACTGCTGGAGACAAGCAAGGGCTTATGGGGGAATCAAACCTAGGACTGGTGCCATAGACTAAATCTACTGGGCAGACTATCTGTGATGTCACCCTTATAAGTGGATTTGAATCCTCTTTTTCCTCGTGCTGTGTGGTGCCATGACGCAAATGGATGCAAGCCACAGGTCGGGGAACACGTTCACCTTATATCAATCAAAGTTAACCGTGGCTATCAGCTCATATTAGGTCGATCTACACAGGAAAATCTGCATGTGCATATTTGCAGCAGAATATCGTGTTTTATATGTCACTGCAGAGACAAAGTCAGAAATGACCGCTGCGTTTATTCAATGCTCCGGTAGCACAAGCTGATTATTGCTTCCCTAAACTTTGCAGCATCACAATGACAGATGATAATGACTATACATCAGCGAAGACAATTCCTAATTAAAAGTATCCCCTCCATATAATAATAATAATAATAATAATAATAATAATAATAATAATAATAATAATAATAATAATAATAATAATAATTATTATTATTATAATAATCACTTTATTCAGTATATTATATATTTAGTCAGTATACATGGAAACTAGGGTTGGGCGGTATGGACTAAAAAAATTATCACAATAATTTCTGGCATTTATCCCGAAAACGATAAAAATGACGATTAAAAAAAAAACAATTCAACTCCACTTTTGTAACTATAAATCTATCACCACATTCAGTCTTTGGAGCCCCCAAAACACTACTCTAAAATAATACTAATGCTACTGAACGTCATCAATGGGAATTTATTTTTCTTTCTTTCTTTCTTTCTTTCTTTCTTTCTTTCTTTCTTTCTTTCTTTCTTTCTTTCTTTCTTTCTTTCTTTCTTTCTTTCTTTCTTTCTTTCTTTCTTTCTTTCAGGCTCATTTTCTTTCTTTCTTTCTTTCTTTCTTTCTTTCTTTCTTCCTTCCTTTTTTCTTTCCTCCCTTTTTTCTTTCTTTCTTTCTTTCTTTCTTTCTTTCTTTCTTTCTTTCTTTCTTTCTTTCTTTCTTTCTTTCTTTCTTTCTTTCTTTCTTTCTTTCTTTCTTCCTCCCTCCTTCCCTTTTTCCTTCCTTCCTTCCTTCCTTCCTTCCTTCATTACACAAAAACATCATCAACGGGAATTTATCGTTTTTACCGCAAGATGACAAATTCTTACCGTGGGGAATTTTTTTGGCGGTTTATCGTGAACGATAAAATATCGCCCATTCCTAATGGAAACACACTGAAATGTGTCCTCTGCTTTTTAACCCATCACTAGTTAGACTAGGAGCAGTGGGCTGCCTTTATTCTGGCGCCCGGGGAGCAATTCGGGTTAAGGGCGTTGCTCAGGGGCCCAAGGTGGTAGGCCTACATATTTTTGGTTGCCATCTTTGGGGCTCGAACCTGGACCTTATAAGTACATGTATTGTTTTGTATAAATCCACCTAATGGTACAAAACACTTGTAAGTTTTGATTGACTCGCCTTCTGCCCCCAGTGGTCAGTCAGGGAACTGCAGTTTTTTCTGACTTAGAGTCTAAACTGGTGCACCTCAAGAAACATTTGTAAATGAGGCCCAACCCGCAGAGATTAATGACTATTTCCTGCAGAGCCGATAAGGAGTTCTGGTAACCCCCTGATAGAACCATTTGGATGCATTTGTGGTTGTTTTTTTGTTTTTATCATATGCACACAAGGGGGAGTTTCAGGACGGGATCCCACTTAAATTTAGCCCCACGCCTGACTCTGTCACTTCCAGTAAAGCAGATAAGCTCCTCATGAATAAGGGCTGATTTATGGTTCCGAGTTACACCAACGCAGGTCTACGGCGTAGGGTACGCGGAGACACGCACCGTACGGCGTAAGCTCTGCGTCGATTTAACGCGGAACCATAAATCAGGCTAAGTACATGGGCTCCTCCTTCCAGCAACTGCTGCTCCTGCCCGGCATCAGGTTCCCCGGGGGGGGCGGAGGGCGGGGAGTTGGCTCCTAACGCAGTAACACAAGCAGCCAACAGTGAGGTCTGACAATAAGGGGGGACTAGTTTGAGCAGAACTTGTCTATAATTGACGACGGGAGTCGGATTCCACCTGTGGAGGGTTAGGAGACGCGGGACGGGAATCTGGCGTGCGTCGGGATGACGGAGGCGCACGGCTCGGCTTGAGAGAGGGATTTATTCTGGAGGGAGACAGAGGCGGCTGAAGGTGTGAAGGTCCCGGGGATGATGATGGCAGCCCGGGTGACCAGGAGCGTGCAGGGCTCCAGCCCCTCCAGCCCCGGCAGGACCAGCAGGACCACGCCGGCCCGCGCCGCCGCCGTGGCCGAGCAGCTCCAGCACGAGTGCGCCACCTTACTGGAGCTGTATGTGAGTAGACACATGCTGGACCAAAAACTCAAAAAACTAATATGTCTGGAGCCGCAAATAATGGAAAGTCTTTTATAAGCCCTTAGAATGAAGGCAACACATGCTGCATGTGTCTATATTAGTTATAACTGGGGGAAGATTTTTTTTTCATTATGCACTTCGAGAAAAAAGTCGAAATGTTGAGAAAAAAGTCGAAATGTCGAGAAAAAAGTCGAAATTTCGAGAAAATAGTCGAAATGTCGAGAAAAAAGTCGAAATTTCGAGAAAAATTTTGAAATGTTGAGAAAAAAGTTGAAATGTCGAGATTAATGTTGAAGTAAAATCTTGAGAAAAAAGTTGAAATGTCGAGAAAAAAGTCGAAATGTCAAGATTAATGTTGAAGTACAATCTTGAGAAAAAAGGCGAAATGTGGAGAAAAAAGTTGAAATGTCAAGATTAATGTTGAAGTAAAATCTTGAGAAAAAAGTAGAAATGTCGAGAAAAAAGTCGAAATGTTGAGAAAAAAGTTGAAATGTCAAGATTAATTTTGAAGTACAATCTTGAGAAAAAAGTCGAAATGTCAAGAAAAAAGTCGAAATGTTGAGGAAAAAGTCAAAATTTCGTGAAATGTCAAGATTAATGTTGAAGTACAATATTGAGAAAAAAGCCAAAATGTTGAGAAAAAAGTCGAAATATCGAGAAAAAGTCAAAATTTCGTGAAAAAAGTCGAAATGTCGAGAAAAAAGTCAAAATTTCGAGAAAAAAGTTGAAATGTCGAGATTAAAAAAGGATAAAAAGAAGAAAAAAAGGAAAAAAGAGGTCAAACATTTTTGAAAAAGTTCCAGGGAGCCCCTAGGGCGGCGCTAAAGAGCCGCATGCGGCTCTATAGCCAGAGTGGGAAACATGCATGTGTGTGTGTTTGTGTGTGTGTGTGTGTGTGTGTGTGTGTGTGTGTGTGTGTGTGTGTGTGTGTGTGTGTGTGTGTGTGTGCGTGTGTGTGTGTGTGTGTGTCAGTCAGAGGACGGGAGGAAGAAATAGGCCAAAGTGAAATGGAAAATGAATATAATTTGTGTTCCAAGGAAGTTCAGTGACTTCTTCAGGGTGTTGGAGAGCAGTGTGTGCACAAGTGAGATAAGAAGAATGGGCAGTTGTGTGTGTTTGTGTGTGTTGGCACATATGTGTGTGTTAACAACATTGTAGATGTCCAGGAAAGTAGGAGGAAGGAATGGAAAGTGAAGAGAGAGAGGGAGAGAGTTTGAACTGGAATGGGAAAGAGGTGGGCGTTTTTTTCTTGCATTCATGTGCTGGTAAATGTCTGGACATGAACCCTCCGTCTCCTGTCCACGGGCCTTGTGTCGTTTTTTGCCTTTCAGTTGCGACAGCATCTGGTTTTTAAAACGATTCATAATGTTCTGGCTGGGGACCAACAAGTTGCTTCTTGATCTTGGGCCAGTACGCTCCCTCATATCCTCATCCTTCCTTTCGTGTGTCTCGCTGCAGGCAAGCAAGGCAGCAGCCTGGCAGTATAACCCAGAATCCACTAGTCTTGGGGCCTGGGGGGCAACAGACAAACTTTCAGGACAATGTGCTTAAAATGATGACACAAACACAATGATAACTTGTTTCTTCTTTGTTGAGACATTAAACCTACTAGCAGGTACATGACGGTTCCTTTCTCCTTTTCTTTTATCCACTTCCTTCACCTTTCATACTTTTCTTATCAAGTTTATCACTAATAGGACCCCTCAAACAATGCTACTGTCTGTTATTGGCAGCAGCCACATGCTAAAGGAATATTCCCCTGCTGGATCGATCTTTGGTTTGTTAGTAGATGATAATGAGCGTAAACTCTCCTGTGGGATTAAAATTAAGCAAACTGGTGCAATTTTGAGTAAGAATCTAGTTTTGGCTGCTCTTCCTACAAGTGGTCACTAGGGATGGGCGGTATGGACTAAAAAATGTATCACGATAATTTCTGGCATTTATCCCGATAACGATAAAAATGATAAAATGATGATAAAAAAAATACCAATTCAACTCCACCTTTGTAACTATAAATCTATCTTGCTCTCAGATCCACCATGTTTGTTACACAAAAACGTCATCAACGGGAATTTTTCTTTCTTTCTTTCTTTCTTTCTTTCTTTCTTTCTTTCTTTCTTTCTTTCTTTCTTTCTTTCTTTCTTTCTTTCTTTCTTTCTTTCTTTCTTTCCTTCTGGCTCATTTCTTTCTTTCTTTCTTTCTTTCTTTCTTTCTTTCTTTCTTTCTTTCAGGCTCATTTCTTTCTTTCTTTCTTTCTGGCTCATTTCTTTCTTTCTTTCTTTCTTTCTTTCTTTCTTTCTTTCTTTCTTTCTTTCTTTCCTTCTGGCTCATTTCTTTCTTTCTTTCTTTCCTTCTGGCTCATTTCTTTCTTTCTTTCTTTCTGTCTTTCTTTCTTTCTTTCTTTCTTTCAGGCTCATTTCTTTCTTTCTTTCTTTCCTTCTGGCTCATTTCTTTCTTTCTTTCTTTCTGGCTCATTTCTTTCTTTCTTTCTTTCTTTCTTTCAGGCTCATTTCTTTCCTTCTTTCTTTCCTTCTGGCTCATTTCTTTCTTTCTTTCTTTCTTTCTTTCTTTCTTTCTTTCTTTCTTTCTTTCTTTCTTTCTTTTAGGCTCCTTTCTTTCTTTCTTTCTGGCTCATTTCCTTCCTTCCTTCCTTCCTTCATGTACGTTGTGGGTGGATTTAATGCAGAACCATAAATCAGCTTCACACAAAAACGTCATCAATGGGAATTTATCGTTTTTATCGTGAGATGACAAATTCTTACCATGGGGAATTTTTTTGACGGTTTATCTTGAACGGTGTAATATCACCCATTCCTAGTGGTCACCCAGCAAAGATGCATCCAAAAGGCACAATGCAGAATCCTCCATGATGTAAACAATTCATGAGTATTAGCTTAAGGCCTGAAGACATCATTGAAAGTGACAAACATCTCTGTTGAGGGAGTTCATGAGTTATTAAGGAGACAGGGTATCAGTGGCAGGACATGACCGAGGAGACTTATATTCCAGCATTGCTTCATGCCTGACGACCCGCAACACTGCTGGGGAAATGTTTTGTGGACTGACTGAAGTAAAAATTGTTTCGGAGCAGTTTGCAGGTCTATGTACAGAACAAAAAGGGCACAGCTTGCCAAATATCAAACTATCCTGCCTGTGTTGAAGCATGGTGGAGGGAGCATCATGATTTGGGATTGCTTTGTTGTTTCAGGGCCTCAGCCACTTGTCGTCATCATATCTTAAAGCAATGGGCCCCCCTTTGGTTTATAGCACCCTTCCTTTAGCTTCTTGTAGAGACTCATGTGGCACTTTTCCACTAGTACCTACTCAGCCCGACTCGACTCGGCACGCCTTGTTTCTAGACACCCAGATGAGAAGTGGGCGGGTTGTAGGGATGGGCGGTATGGACAAAAAACATTATCACGATAATTTCTGGCATTTATCCCAATAACGATAAAAAAAAATACAGTTAGTGGGAATCTTAATATTTCTTTCTTTCTTTCTTTCTTTCTTTCTTTCTTTCTTTCTTTCTTTCTTTCTTTCTTTCTTTCTTTCTTTCTTTCTTTCTTTCTTTCTTTCTTTCTTTCATGCTCATTTTTTTCTTTCTTTCTTTCTTTCTTTCTTTCTTTCTTTCTTTCTTTCTTTCTTTCTTTCTTTCTTTCTTTCTTTCTTTCAGGCTCAAATCTTTCTTCTTTCTTTCTTTCAGGCTCATTTCTTTCTTCTTTCTTTCTTTCATGCTCATTTCTTTCTTTCTTTCTTTCAGGCTAATTTCTTTCTTTCTTTCTTTCTTTCTTTCTTTCAGGCTCATTTCTTTCTTCTTTCTTTCTTTCTTTCTTTTTTTCTTTCTTTCTTTCTTTCTTTTTTTCTTTCTTTCTTTCTTTCATGCTCATTTATTTATTTATTTCTTTCTTTCTTTCTTTTTTTCTTTCTTTCATTCTTTCAGGCTCATTTCTTTCTTCTCTCTTTCTTTCTTTCTTTTTTTCTTTCTTTCTTTCTTTCTTTTTTTCTTTCTTTCTTTCAGGCTCATTTCTTTCTTCTTTCTTTCTTTCTTTCTTTCTTTCTTTTTTTCTTTCTGGCTCATTTCTTTCTTTCTTTCTTTCTTTCTTTCTTTCTTTCTTTCTTTCTTTCTTTCAGGCTCATTTCTTTCTTCTTTCTTTCTTTCTTTCTTTCTTTCTTTCAGGCTCATTTCTTTCTTTCTTTCTTTCTTTCTTTCTTTCTTTCTTTCTTTCTTTCTTTCTTTCTTTCAGGCTCATTTCCTCAATTTATCGTTTTTACCGTGAGATGACAAATTCTTACCGTGGGGAATTTTTTTGACGATTTATCGTGAACGGTAAAATATCGCCCATTCCTAGCGGGTTGGAGCGAAGCTGCTCTGACGTATTTGATTCTGTGATCTAAACGGAGAAGACAACAACACTAAAGATGTAGAACACGGAGGAGATGATATATGTGCTGCTGGGTCTGTGGCTTGTGTTCGTTATCAAGTTAAAAAATGAGAGTAAAAGAAGCTTCAAGCGGCAACGCTTTTTTTTTGTTTGTTTGCGTCGGCGCTGATGAGAAATCAGTTGAAAGCCGTGAGCGGCTGAGAAGTGACAGAGCTCCTGGTGGATCTGATCGTTCCTTATCGCCCGTCTAGATTATTTTTTAATTCTCTCCTCAGCCACCAGGTTTATGAACATCTGCACCTCAGAGTTGGATCACCAAACAGACGTTTGCGCTGCCATTGCCTCTTGAATAAAATCGCCGCGAGTCGCTCTTTTGCTGACTCCCGCTTCCTGATTCAAACGTCTGACGGCCCCACCCCCCGACCAATCTGTGGCGTGTAGTGTGATGACGTCAGATCCAGGGCCGACTCAGCACGCTTAGAACCTCGGCAGAGTAGGTACAGAAAATGTATCTACTCTGCACGCCTCCACCCGCCTCGGCCCGTAGTGGAAAAGCGCAAGACGGGGGCGTGGCGAGTAGAGGCGCGCAGAGCAGGTGCTAGTGTAAAAGTGCCATAACACCCCCCCTTTGCCCTTCGGTTCTTAAGGCTGAAATATGCTTCTGCGTCACACCAACGCAGAGCACACGCCGCAGCCGTGACGCCGTGCTGAACCCTTCTGACTTCTCCGTCTCTCCATTTGGTCGCGGTACACTACCCCCCGCGGCCGCTAGTTAGCGATCTTTTTCTGAATGGTTTATCCGACTTTTTCCGGTCACAGTAAATCAAAGAGATAAGGACAACTGTTGTGCAAAAAACAAAAACAAAAAAAATCACATATAAACGAAAAAAGAGCCCTGGAAGTTCACTACTGCTTCAAACCGGAAACCGGAAATGCTACGCTTTCAAACGAACCAATCACAGCCCTCTCGGTCTGCGTGTGGTCTGCGTCTCCTCGACGCGTTACAATTTTCGGGAGGTGCACGTCAGAGACGGCGCAGGTGACGGCGTGTCCTCTGCGTCGATCCAAACCACACGCCGTAGGCACGGCGCCATTTTGACGCAGAAGCATAATTAAGCCTTTACTGCCAGATGGATAGCATCTCTTCATTTTGATAGACCCCCTCTCATCTGGTTTGTGTACGTAAGACGCAGACTGAGGCAGGTAGAGATGGGGCCCCCTTTAGGGAGATGTTGCGACTTGCCCTTCTTGCCCAGGGGGGCCCAAGCTTTTTCCTGGTAAGTGCCTCTAATTACACTAGCATTCTTCCATTCATTTCATGAATCACTTTAGCAGTTTGTTTTTTCCTCGGGCCCCTGTGGTGCTGACAATGTTATAGCTGTGTGTACACACTCCCAGGATTTTTATTCCTTGGCTTTAATTAATTAGTTAAGTCTTTGATACTCGCATATTTCATAAAACAGTTGGGGGCCACATGTTATTAATCAGCCTGTTGTTGTCTGTAGCCGAGGTGTCCCTGGTTGCTGTTTTCCACATCTTGATCCCACCTTTTAAACTGAGTATCAAGGCTTATCCTTTTTTCCGTGTGATTTATGACTGCGCTGTTTCAGGATGTGAAGTCATCTACTGGCATATTCATGGCTGTCTGCGGTAGGATTTATTTTGTTGTCTGAGCCTTAACCGTTAACTTCCACCCTGGCTTTCGGAGCACGTGCTTCACTTCGGCCTTCCCTTTCACACCGGTTCCAACTTGCACGCAGGCTTCAACATGAATGACTTCATACACGAGTTGACCTTTTCACAACTGAAACAAATCCTAAGATGTTAGCTGTAATCCTGCGTGGGAAGAGAACCAGGAACGTCATCGATGAAATGCCAGATACACCGCCCACTTTTATGAGGAACACCTGCTATAACTAATATGTGTCCGTCACTCCAGGCTTTGTTGGTGGGAAATTTATCCTAAGAATCGTATATAGTTCTGTGCAGAAGAACGTCGTTGCAAAAAAGATCATCTTTAAGCGTCACCATTTTTGATTCGGCTCCAATCTTTGGGGAAATTCAAAAATAAGTCTTCATTCATAAAAAATTGTGATTCAAAAACATTTCCACCCTCTGCAAAACAGTACTATCTGAATCTATTCAAGCTCAGTACAGTGTACAAGTAGCTAATCAAGGTTTATATTTAAAGATAACAGCTCTAGGCTATTAGTTCTGTTTTATTACCAGGGCATTTTCAGCTGATGTCCGACCGCGGCAATAAAGATGGCTGTGGCTGGAAGAATGATTTGACAGTAAGTATTTTAGGCAAGGCAAGGCAAGTTTATTCAACACAAGGTAATTCAAACTGCTTTGCATCAACATTAAAAGCAGCAAGACACAATTAAACAGTAAATAACAAATACAATGAAATAAAATGATATTTTGTTCTGATATCCCGAATATTCATGAGTACAGTCTCACTTAAGATACAAAACTGGTGTTTTATGTTGTGTTTGCTCAAATTTCTTGCTGTTTCGCATTATTGAAACTAAAGACTTTGAAAGTGAAACTATCTCACGCTCTGATGTTGCGTAATTAACTGGCGTAATCCAAGCGATTAGCTGCTGTTTTAACATTATTATGGCACACAGACAACCCAACATAGGTGTGTAATGCAGGTCTTTAGAGGTCAAGCAGCAAACTTGTATTACTAGTAGGGCTGGGCGATATGGACCAAAAGTCATATCTCAATATTTTCTAGCTGAATGGCAATACTCGATATATATCTCGATATTTTTTCTGTGCCTTAATTGGGGTTTCCCCCAAAGCATTATAACATAGCATCTCTGTTAGCTTCATTTTTTCTGATCAAACCCTTAAAAAAACAGTCAGTTTTAATACAAAGCCTCGTGCCAAATGTCACACAGGTTCCTTTATTAACAGAGGTCTGCACAATATCAACATGTATAAAACAAATGAAATAAAAATAAACTGCCTGCATATATAGAATAAAAATGCTTCTTGAATAAAATAAAACAAATATCCCTTTCCTGCATAACAATTAAATTAAAATACACTGTGCAATTAATACAATGTAGACAGTAACAGGCAGACTTTTCCACTGAGGTTGACAGTTGTGCAAATAACAAAACATTTGTGCAAATCTCAAATAAAACATTCAAGTCCATTTGTCACAAAATTAGCTATATCAAAATCATAAAAAACAAAGAAGAATTTTTTATTTTTTTTTAAATCGATATAAACGATATTGTCTCGTACCATATCGTGTTTGAAATTATATCGATATATATTAAAATCTCGATATATCGCCCAGCCCTAATTACTAGGTTTAGGGAAAGATTGCGCTTTGGGTTAAAACCGACATCTTCAGATATTGCTTCCATGATATAAATGGTGGTATTTTAGATGGGGACATGGTTAGAAGTTCGGTCACCAAGGAGGGCCCCCTGGGGGACGTGATTTGAGTAACTAGTGGATGCATCCTGGACCCTACCCAGGCACCCACGGGAGGAGGCGCCCTGAGGAAAACCCAGGACATGTTGGAGATATTTGATCCTTTGACTGGTCTGGAAACCGCTCAGGTTCCTCCCAGAAGAGCTGGTGGCGATGGCCTGGGAGACCGAAGTAATATTGAACATATACGAATAGTGATAAATGGTAGAGCTATCGAGAGGGTACAATTTATAACATTTTTGGGAATATATTTGGATGAATTTTTAAACTTTAGGAAACATATTGATGAATTGTCAAAGAAATTATCTACATATGTCGGCTTATTTTATAGACTGAGACATTTTCTTCCTCTTGAAGCTCTCCTAACTCTGTACCGGTCTCTATTTGAGCCTCATTTAAATTATTGTAATGTTTTATGGTGTAATACATATCCAAGTTATGTTGACAAACTACAGATCTTACAAAAGAAAGTGATTCGAGTTACATCATGGAGCAAATTTAATGCTCCCTCTGATCCTCTTTTTTATGGATATACAGTAAACTTACTGAGTGTAACATTTTCCACAATGCCTGTGTAATGTACAATGTAGTGTTTAGACTCAATGATAGATTCTGTCATCTCATCCCCATTTATGCTCCCACTCATGAACACACCACAAGGAGAAAACAACTTTTAAAGGGAAAGAAAAGGAAACTGAAATGTACAAGTTTCAGTGTAACCTGCAAAGGTCCAAAAATTTGGAATGAGATTGATAGTGCTATAAAAGAGTCTGGATCTCTCTCTCACATTAAAAAAAAGACTAAAACAAAAATTGTTATTAAATTATGTCTCTTATTAAATGTTTTATGTACCAATACCTGATGTATTATTTTTATAAGAATATATTTGTATCTAGGAAATCTGAGGAGGTCTCAGGGTTTTATTGTGTGTTTTTTCTTATTTAGGTTATAAGGTTATTATACTGTATGTATATGTATTATATGTGTAATTTATAGTTGTTTTGCTGTGTGACTGGGCCCCTATTCATAAGCTACAGTAGCTTCTGGGGAGTCCCATTTTACAAACCTCAATTGATTGATTATTATCTGCATTTGTGTTTTTTAATAATTTGTAAATAAACTCTAAACTAACTTAAATTAAGTTTGGACCTCTCTGCTGCAACTCAAACCTGGATAAATGGACGGTATCGTTTATATGACTGGAGAGACTTTGGCGTATCTCGTGGTGGTATTGGACAGAGGTTAAGATTACAATGTTGGATTGGCATTATTGGGAAATACAAATATTTGTTTTGGTAGTTCCTCACACCCGACTCTCAGATCAGGACTTTTGCACCAATATTCTTCCTCATTTTGTTTGTGAACAGCTCGTAAGCGGTGCACTTGTCTGTCTCTGGCCCACTTTGGGACGCCGTAAAAAGTAAAAGCTAATGGTTTTAGATTTGTCATTGATGTGTCAACCATTTTCCTAACTTGTTGGGCGAGTTTGTAGAGCGGTACCAGCTTCAACATGTAGCTGCTGAAAAATAGGTGAGAAAGATCTATTATCTATCATTCCTCTGTCCTTGCCAACAAAAGTATCACACCCAGCAGCTGTTAATTCTTTGGAAGTACTTTGTTGTTTTAATTGGCTCTAGCTTGCCTTTTTTTCATTCCTTTCTGGAAGCTTTGTGAAGCCAAATGAAGGTGGGGTTTGTTGGACAAAAATGTATTTTAAAGACTGTGGGTAACCTCAACAAAGTCTTATCACAGTTAGATTAAAGTACTTATTCTTTATAAGTTTATATAAAGGGATCAAATGCGGTCAAAACGAACATGGTTTGAATTGTTGCTTCAATTCTCCCATGATGCACTTCACCTTTTTTTCTTTGCCTTTACATGTCCTACATCTCACATTGGTTCCTGTCCTCTTGTTCTTTTTTTTTTTGTCTTTCGTCTTCCAGAAAAAGAGGGAGAGCTTCCCTGCAGACCTGGGTGATGGCCGCATGGTGTCGGTCCCTCCCTCTTCCTCCCAGCTGGACTCCAGAGACGAGCTCTGGCGCCTCCACTCCGCCTTGCTGCAGTGCCGGAACTTGCTGGAGAGAGCCGTTGACAAAGAGGAGAAGGAGCTGACAGGTGGGGAGAAAGGGGAGTACAAGAATCGGAGGACGACGGTGAAGGAAAGACTCTCCTCTCTCTTACTGAACACTGGAGAACTGCTGAAGGCTGATGGCGCTGCCGCTTTGACCCCGAGCACGGACGGTTTGGAGGTAGGTGCTCCCGTCAGCTGAGCTGTTGGGAGGCTAAATCTCTTTGCTTTGTTTACTCTGGTGCAAATCATCCCATCCCATACCTTCCCATACATCCCATCCCATCCAATAAATCCCATCTCTTCCCATACACCCCATCAGGTGGGCAGAGTAGCCAAAAATTGTACTCAAGTAAAAGTACTGTTACTTCAGAATAATATGACTCAAGTAGAAGTAAAAAGTAGTCATCCAAATAATTACTTGAGTTAAAGTAAAAAAGTACTTGGTGAAAAAACTACTCAAGTACTGAGTAACTGTTGAGTAACGTCTGATTTATTTTTTTAACACAACCATTCAAACAGACAAAAGTACAAAATAATCATCTTCAGGCAAATTAAATCAATACAATAATAAAATAAATTAAAATTAATAAAAAATAGCTTAAATTAAAATAATCTTAAACTAAATTCAAGTACTTTAATAAATAATAAAATAAATAAAATAATAACAGAATAAAAAAATAAATTAAGCACAAGTAGCACAAAATTGTAAGCCTTTGTACTTTTCTTTTTTAACCAGGCAGAACTAGAACAAGCCCATGAACTCATATAAACTCTGTGTGTGTTTGAGTCTGTGTAAATGTGACAAAACATGCAAAAACAAACATTTTTCCCAAAGAATCACTCAGTGATGTCATGAGTTTGACGCATACGCGGATAAAAGGGATAAAAGAAAAGTAACAGCTCAATGTAGCCTAAAGTAGCGGAGTAAGAGGAACAGTTTCTTCTTCACAAATCTACTCAAATAAAAGTAAAAAGTGTAGTGATTCAAAACTACTCCTAAAAGTACAACATTTCCCAAAACTTACTCAAGTAAATGTAACGGAGTAAATGTAACTCGTTACTACCCACCTCTGCACCCCATCTCATACATCCCATACCATACCATCTTTATTCATAAAGCACTTTTAGCTGCTAAAGTGGACCAAAGTAAAACATTAACAGAACTTTCCTTTGACATAACAAAGAAAATATGAAAATGAGCAGAAAAATAAACAAATAAAATTAGTTCAAAAGCGTTTGTTGTTATTGATTATGAGAAACCTATTTTCACACAGAGAAAAACATTTCTTAAGTGTGCCTAAATGAATTTAAATACTTAAATCCACATGAGATTGTTCACGTCACTTATTGGTCAGATGTTTTTAATATAGCCAGGCTGTGTTCCAGAACCACTTCTACCACCGACCACTATGGGCGGTGAGATCTTTGTGCTGACCACAAAGCCACTGACGATACCGTCCTCACTGGTGGGGACTGGTGGGGACGTCCACCCACATCTAATACTATTTTGTCCCAGTTTTGATGCTCTTGTACTGACTTATGAACTTTCTGTTGATATGCTGCCCCCGTGTGGTCAGAAGCAGTTGCTACATGGAATTAATTAATACAGAAACTTTTTACTGGAGCTTTAGTAGTTGTACGGCATGGAAAATGCATGCAGTCTTTCCATTTCTTGTGTTTATCACTCCCCTGACACACTTCACTTTGAAAATGAAGTACAGCTGCAGTCAGACGGGAACATTTTTGATGCACTGGAGTCACCAAAGGTACATAATTAAACATTACAGGAGGCCGCAGCCTTTAATCATAGAGAACAGGGATTTACTAATCAAAGATACTGTATTTCACATGATCATTAAATGATACTGTGGGGCAAAAAAATATTTAGTTAGCCACCAATTGTGCAAGTTCTCCCACTTAAAAAGATAAGAGAGGCCTATAATTCTCATCATAGGTACACTTCAATTATGAAAGACAGTATGGGGGGAAAGAATCCAGGAAATCACTTTGTAGGATTTTTACTGAATTAATTGGTAAATTCCTGGGTAGAATAAGTATTTGGTCACCTACAAACAAGCAAGATTTCTGGCTTTCACAGACCTTTAACTTCTTCTTTAAGAGGCTCCTCTGTCCTCCAATCGTTACCTGTATTAATGACACCTGTTTTAACTGGTTATCAGTATAAAAGACACCTGTCCACAACCTCAAACAGTCACACTCCAAACTCCAAGAGCTGTCAAAGGACGTGAGAAACAGAATTGTAGACCTGCACTAGGCTGGGAAGATTGAATCTGCAAAAGGTGAGCAGCTCGGTGTGACAGGGCAACGGAGGAATGGCTTCATAAGAAACATTTCAAGGTCCTGGAGTGGCCTAGCCAGTCTCCAGATCTCAACCCCATAGAAAATCTTTGGAGGGAGTTGAAAGTCCGTGTTGCCCAGCGACAGCCCCAAAATGTGATTTTCTGGATTTTCTTTTTTCATTTTGTCTCTCATAGTTGAGATATAACTGTGATGGAAATTACAGGTATATCTAATCTTTTTAAGTGGGAGAACTTGCACAATTGGTGGCTGACTAAATACTTTTTTACCCCACTGTATATCCAGACTTCTTGCATGTTTTCGTCGGTACATCGGTCCGAGACGTTTACGTGCTTTTTAAAACTATGATCTCAGTCAGACTTATAATAATTCAGTTCTTTTCTTCCTTTGCATAAACGCACAGATTGGGGTTAAGCTACTGTCTTTTTCTCTTTGGCAGTTAGATGGCCCGGCCAATCCGTTCGAGCTGAAGCTTTGGGTGTACCGGATCTACAGAGAGGTGGACCACTGGACCAAGATGGCCGTCACCACCTTGAAACATCTGCCACCTGACGTTGGGAAGAGCCGAATAAGGATAGGGAAAGCTAGAGCGTTGAGAAGCGCTCGAAGATGAGACAGAGACAGGACCAGGGCGTGTGTGTGGATCATGAGGAATAATGTGAGGGGAAAAGGAGGTCTGGAAGAAAAGAAACAAGCCCGGTTCTGGAGATGAGAGTGGAGCAAGGTCTTCTGCCAGGGTCGAAGTTGCTGCACATCTTTAGTGGTGGTAAAGACTTGCTAACCACAGATCTTGAATACTTAATTTAGGAGATGAATCTAATTGATTGATTTATTTATTGTTTATATTTTCAAATGAAATCTAACAAGTGTTCATAGTTAAAATGCAGTTTCTTTTGCTTTTTTTTTTTAAAGTTGATGCCTGTACTCCGGGCTTCTTCCTCTTGAATGTACCACTTTTGTGATACAGCTGCAGGTGGTCATGTGCAGCCATCGCATGGACACACCGCAGGCGGCCAACGGCGTGGTCGATAAGGCACACATGGTCATGACGATGCAAACATTTGAAACTACGCGTCTGTGTTCAGTACTGCTTTTATTCAGCTTTGCATTTTTATGCTTCAAACTAAGGGCTGTGCAGCGTTTGAGGTCAAACAGCTCCCTCTAGTGTCCATACTGGGCTGTTACTTTCATTCCTTCATTAGTTTTATTTATTTAGTTTAATTTCTTGATTAATCACCTTACAATGTCATTCATGTTTATTTTTTCTCATATTTTATGGCCGTTTTACGAACAATGAAAAAAACGTGGTTGTTGGGTGTAGTGGAAATACAATGTAAACAACAAAAGGGCTGCGAGAATAAGTAAAAGCAGATGCAGATTTTATTCACTTAAAAGCAGCTTTACCATATGCTCAAGCTGCACAGCCCCTCAGATGAAGTCAGTCAGTTTAAACAAAAAGATGTAACTGCGTTTGTTAACTAATGCATCGTATCGACAAGGCAGCTGCAACAATCACAACAGCGGCTAATTAAAGTGAGACGTGTCAAAGAGAGATTAATCAGAAATGAACCTCTTACCTTCCAGTCTAACCTGGGTCAGAGTTTTAATTAAATTAGTCACAGGCACTGACTGACTCAGGTTGTTTAAAAATGTATGAGGCCTTGGCGTAAACGAAGGAGAAGATGGCGTGAATGGGATTGGTGAAGACTTGAGCGGATGAGCAACAAGATCCGTGAAATGGAAGAATAGAAAACAGTCCGAGATGATGGAAGGACATCTGGATCAACAGGATTTTTAATGTGAAAACACACCAAACAAAAAAAAGGGACCATTTAAATTAGATTTTTCTGTTTTGTTTTTTATCCTACATATTTTTTTAAAGACGTGTTTTTGTGAGTGAAATCAGCTGTTAGTCGCTGCACTGGAAATACGGTGTGCATTTGCTCAGTATTACTTTCTTGTAGTATTCTTTACGGTGGCCTAGACCCGCCATTGCTGAAAATAAAAGTAACGCTGCAAACAAAAAGAAACGCTGCTGCAAATAAAAGAAACACTGCAAATATAAAGAAACCCCGCTGCAAATAAAATAAAAAAACGACGCAAATAAAAAAGCCACAACGGAAGTGAATTACCGGGGACTATTTTTGCAGATGCACCGGTGTTGCACATTAAAAATTACACGTAGCGATGTTGAACAGTAACCTTTTCACTTATTTTCTCGTTCATTGTTCTTCTTATTCCTCGCTCTTCTTATTTCTTCCTTTTCACTTACGTCCTCTTTGTCGTCTTCTTCTCCTCTCACATAAAAACACTGGTGCATCAGTAAAAATAGTCCCCGGTAATTCACTTCCATTGTGGCTTTTTTTTTGCATAGTTTTTTATTTTTATTTGCAGCAGCGTTTGTTTTTATTTGCAGCGTTTATTTTATTTGCAAAGCGTTTATTTTATTTGCAGCGGCGTTTCTTTTTATTTGCAGCGGCGTTTCTTTTTATTTGCAGTGGCGTTTCTTTAATTTTCAGCAATGGTGGGTCTCGGCCACCGTAATTCTTGACTTAAGGTGCAGTTTGATCAACAAGACATAGAAGTTCAACAGCCCGGCTTCTTTTTCTTCATTTATTTCTTTATTTTTTTATTTTACTTGCGTCGGCCCTGAAGTTTGAGCTGCAGGCTTGATTTGTTACCCAGAATCCCGCTGGAGGGTCTGGGTTGCAGCTCTGGCCACACAGCAGCCTGCAGAGCAATCAAACCTGGACGTTTGCTTCAGTTTAACACAAATACGTTAATGTTGCATATCTTTTACTTTCTGTAGGTGGACGTTATTCTGAAACAATCTGAGATTAACATTTTATTCTGCAGATTGATCGTTTGCTTTTAACTGTTGGAGCCTTCTCTCATCCGTTTTTTCTAAATATTGAGTTCATTTATTTCTTCTCTCAGCTGATATCAACGTCGCATTTACTCCTTATTTCTGCAGTCAAAGTTAATGATAGTGATTGAACCGAGTGGAGCGCAGTTTGGTTTCAAATCACACGGGTCCGCTCAAAAGCCGAGTAAACTCACACCTCGTTGTTATGGGACTTTGACATCACACACAAGGAATGTAGTCAAAATGGACATTATGATTCGTCTGCATTCTGATTGGCGGCTCATGTACAGCACACATGCAAATGGAGGAATAAATCGAACTGCTGTGAGCCAATCAGATTTCAGGATTCGACAGCGATTTCAGAAGGGACGTAGTAAGAGTCGCCACATGACCTTTAGGGTTTTATGCAGCGTTAAAACCCTAAGTAACAGATTAAACTCATGCAACCTCTTAACCCCATGGTCATTAGCGCCTGTGGTTTACCTGCACCCCAACGTCAGATTTCTTCACTTATCCTTAACAAGAATATAAAATAAAAAACCCACATCAAATTTGTTAGATACATTTTAACAAGAGTCTGAATAATTTCTTCAACATGAGGAGGCACGTGTTTCATCCTTTCTTTAGTCTCATGCAAAGTGCAGAAAAATACATATTTATAGTATGTTATTTATTCAACAGGATCATTACACATACATGCTTATTGTAATATATTTATGTTGTTGCTACTTATGACTTCATTCATTCAACAGACTTAAGAAACTCACGACTGTCTCTTCTCAGCTTGTGTAACTTAAAGTCTCAGCGTGCATCAATAAATATGATCCGGGCTAAACATTTGTGGCAAAGTGAGCCGCATGCTAAGTGTCATTGGGCCACACCTTTCTTTTTCTAATGTATGTTTTTAACAAAGTATTGTGTACATTAAGTCAGAGTTTACTGAGGCGGACAGGAACAAACGTAAACTGGTAATGTTTAACCAGTCATCAGTGGTGGGGGCTGTGAGCTCCGCCCTCGGAGCACCGGGTGTTCTCAACACCTTCCCTGGAACTGTTGACAGCCAGAACTGACAACTGAAGAGCAAAGATGATCAACGCCTTCATCATAAACTGTATTTACATGTTGTGCTTCAGTCAGATGTTTTTCTTTTGCTTTTGAATTGTCATTCTCTCCGTTTTTATTGTCGTCACAATAAATCATGTCACTTTAAAGTGGCTTTTCTTGACTATGTGCAGCATTGGGTTTTTCTTTTTTAATAAAGTGGCAACACCCCAGAGGCCGGCCACCAAAGCTGACTTTAATCACGTCTCATTAAAGGAGATACATTATGCCTTTATTTAAAGAAGACTGACAGATTTTACTGACGTTTTGATTAAGTATTTGTGGTATTTTCGCACCTCTTCTGTGGGACGTGTCTCGAAACGGGCGCTGCAGCTTTACGCTAACAACTGAGGCAGCAAATGTACAATTTAATGTGGAGAGGCTGGATAACTCAAGTCTGATCATGGTGTGTGATGTCACAGAAAATCTCAACGGTTTATTGGAGGACGTATTTGCAAACTGAGATGGCTCCAAAGTCACATGGTTGTTTAATGTTGAAGTTTTGGTGGTCAAATCAAAGTCTCAAATACGTGTTCTCAAACCCAGAAAACGTCATTTTAATCATAATATGCCCCCTTCTATGTTTAACGTTAATAATACTTTCAACCTTCAGACTTTTTATTGTAATCAGACTAGGGATGCCCCGATACCATTTTTTTCACACCGAGTACGACGAGTACTTTACGAGTATTTTAATTTGTTTACTCGGCGATACCGAGTACCGATCCGATACTTCTACCACAAAAATAACTATGACTGTGACTGGCAGCGCCGTTTCAGGCAATATAGTGACAATTAATGCAAGTGGGATGTCAGCAGTGTGGACATGGGACGACGACAAACAGACTGCAGGCTGTCGGCGCAACTAACGCGGCTAACCGGCTAACGCGGCTAACCGGAATGTAACAATGGGATTGTTTATGTTGAACTGTGAGTTACGTGGAGTGTTTAATAAAGTTCCCTGTGAGTAAGGGTAATACTCAACCGTCCAGTTTGTATAATTAAGGAAGATAGAATTTACTGAAACATGGAACAGCTGGCTGAGCAGCAGCTCTGTGGCTGCTGCTCAGCCAGGCTGCAGACTGACCCGGGGAGCCGCGGGGTGGCTCAACATCTCCCCCTAGTGGTGCTAACCAGTAACTACAACAACAATGAAGTATCGGTGCGTGGTATCGAAGAATTTTTGCGAGTACGAGTATATGAGAGCGGTATCGGCCCCGATACCGATATCGGTATCGGTATCGGGGCATCCCTAAATCAGACCAAACTCACCTGCAGTTGATTGACAGACTGAAGAACCGCAGCTGCATCGCTTCACTTAAGACTGAACAGTGGTTGTAGTTTACCTCGACTGGTAAAACTTACATGGGGTGGGTTCCAATTTCAAAACAATTACAGGAAGCTGTAGTAATCTCAAATAAAGAAAAAAAAAGGGGGGGAATGTTTCAACATAAGGAAAAAGGAAGAGGCTGTTCATTTATGTGAAAAATTGTTGAATTATGTGGGGGTTTTTTTTAATAATGACGCAGGCCTTGTTTCAATGCCTTCAAGGAGGATAAATTAATGTTTACATCTGTTTTATTTTTATTTTGTCTTCATTTGTTCACATAACGATCATCTATTAGACAACATGAGAGACATAAGTCACACCATCACCATATCAGTTACTACCTGTGTTTACAATCAATGTATTGAATATTTATTAACTATTAATAATCTGATTAGGATTTTAACTATTCCCTTCCTTTCTCTATATATAGATATAAAAAAAGTTATGATTTATGCATGTCTACATGATACAGTTAATGCTGGAAAACTCAACATATCTTAATTTTATTTTTTTATTATTGTTTACTTTAAGTATCCACAAAACTGGATTATTATAATCAGAAAATGGATCAGATCTCTGTGATGACAAAAGCCCACAGATGACTCAATATTAAGCTACAAACTCACCCCTTCTATTATACATCCGGATCAAACAGGCTTCATTAAAGGTAGACATTCCTCTACTAATATTCGCAGACTATTAAATATTATAGACTATTCCAGTATCAATAAACAGGAAACTATTATTATATCCTTAGACGCGGAAAAAGCATTTGATAAGGTAAATTGGAAGTTTCTATTGGCAACCTTACATAAATTTGGATTTGGTGAATCTTTCATTGACTGGATAAAAATATTATACAGCTCTCCCAAGGCACGTGTAAGGACAAATGATCAAATCTCTACAAGTTTTACCTTGCAAAGAGGCACTAGACAGGGTTGCCCTCTATCTCCCTCATTATTTGCAATATTTATCGAACCTTTAGCAGCAGCTATTAGACAAAATCAAAATATTAAAGGTATACAATGCAAAATAGTAGAGCACAAAATAAGTCTTTATGCGGATGACGTACTCCTCTTCCTCCAGAACTCACGATCCTCACTATCACAGACAATCGCACTTATAGAGGGATTTTCATCTCTGTCTGACTATTCTATTAATTGGTCTAAATCCACTGTTTTGTGTGTTAACTGCAATTTTAGGAATATAACCAATACTCAATTACAATCAGGGAACATTAGATATTTAGGCATAAACATCTCCCCTAGGCTGTCAGAGTTAATAAAATTAAATTATGTTCAGCTTATAAAGAAAATAGAAGATGATCTTTCCAGATGGAGCTCTCTCCCCATTTCACTCATGGGAAGAATAGCCACCATTAAAATGATGGTTTTACCAAAAGTAAATTATTTTTTCTCAATGGTACCATGCAAACCCCCTCTTTCCTGGTTTACATCGTTGGACTCATGTGTTTCAAAATTTCTGTGGAAAAATAAAACTCCACGTATTAGTTTAAAGACATTGCAAAAATCTAAAGAATATGGAGGTTTAGAGCTACCTAATTTTCAGTATTACTTCCTTGCCAATAAATTACAGTATATTGTAAAATGGTCAAAAGATCATCCTTTAGATAGTCAATGGCTGGACTCAGAGCAAGTGTTTTGCAACGAACTAGAAATCTCAGAGTTACCATTTATTAGTCAAAGTATCAAACGTCATCAATGTTTCAAAAGCATTAATATTAGCACAACTTTATCAGCTTGGTGGGAATTTCTTAAAGTAGCTAAAATTTCACCTTTTCCATGTGATCGTACTCCCATATGGAACAACCCAGACATCGTGAAAAATGATAAAAAAGATGGTTAATTTCGTTCAATGGAGAGATCAAGGAATACGGTACTTACAGCACGTAATTATAGGAGGACAGTTTGTACCTTTCAATACACTTATTGTTCAATACGGAGTTAGCAGGAATACATTTTTAGAGTATCAACAACTTAAGGCCATAATAAATAAAACATACAAAATTAGTCAATTAAACGTACAACTTCCCGCTAAGATAATAGATTTATTGAATCTAAGCACTTTAAAGTTGTTATCAAAACTCTACAGGTTAGTATCTAAACTGGACGATTCAGTCTCTCTTCCGATTTCCAAGTGGGAGGCGGATCTCTCTCTTAATACCGACCAGTTTTCTTGGTCACAAATATGCTTAAATACGTTTACTATGACTAAAAACCCAAACTTACAACTTATACAGTACAAAGTTCTTCATAGAATACATTATACTGGACAAAGGATGTTCCAGATGGGCTTTGTCACCTCTAATATCTGTTCACAGTGCACAGAGAACACTCCTGATAATTATATGCATGCTTTATGGCTCTGCACACCGGTACAGAGGTTCTGGAAGGAGATTTGAGAGGATTTATCCACATGGATCAACTACAGAATCCCAGTGTGCCCCACGGTATGTATATTAGGTCACCTGGGAGACATTGAAATAGAACCTAATTGGACACACCGGGTCCTCACTGCCTTATGTATCGCAAAGAAAACCATTCTAGTAAATTGGAAACAAAAATCCAGTTTATGTATCAACCATTTTAGGAATCTTTTATCAGACCATATTAGTAGTGAGATAATGTCTGCCTCCACTGAACAACACTCGGCTGAATTGCACTCTCTGTGGTCCCCGATTATTGGCTTCGTTACCTAGTGGGGGCGGGGGGGTGGTGATCTCGTAGCCCTTGGGGTTGGGGGTCGGCTTGGGGGGTCTGGGGCGCGGGCCTCTGGTGGCCCCTGGGGGGCGGTGGGGGGGGCCGTGGGGCCCTGTCCCTGGCCGGTGGGGGCCTTGGGGGCCTGTGGGGGGGGTTGCCTCATGGCGGTGGGGGGGGGGTAGCTGGGGGGGGGCTCGGGCGGGGGGCTGTGGCTTGGGCATCTCCGGGTCTCCCGGGGGGGGCTGGGCCGTGGACGTGGGGGTCCCACTCGGAGGGCCCGGCCTTGCCTGGGTGGGGGGTGGCTGTCTGCGCTGGGGGGACATTGCTGCCTTGGTCCTCCATCGCTGGGCGGGGGCCGAGTGCCCCTGCGGATGTGGGGACTCCGTGACCCTTGGGGTGTCCGCCGGGGTGGCCTCGGGGGGGGGTGGGGCCGGGTCCGGGGATCGGGCCTCCCCTGACCGGGGGGTGCACGGGCGGGCGCGGCGGCACCATTCCCAGGTGTCTATGTCTTATGTTGTCAGTATGAATGGGAGGATGTTGGACCGTTTCCCCCTCCGTCTGGGGGCTCCGGCGGCGCCGGGGGCGCCCGTGGAGGTACGGTGGGGCCCTGGCCCGGCTCGGAGGGCCGGCCCCCGTCTACTGGATGGCCGGTGGGGGGGCGCGGGTGTCTTATCAGGGCCGGCTTTGCTGGTCCTGCTTCCTGGCTTCGGCCTCCGCTCCCCCTCCTTCCCCCCCTACACGATTCATACGCACATAGGCGAAGGGCGGGGGGTCCGGGTCGTGGGGGGCATTGTCCCGCGTGGCCCGGCACTCCCTGCCTCACGGTTTTAACAGCAATGTAGACACACATTCAACACTTAATAAATACATTTGACAAGGACACGTAGTTCGGGAGGGGGGGGGGGGTCGGTGTCAAATCGATACTTGGCCCTCCCCCTCCCCGTTTTTATGGCATTAATCACATGCACTCAACACCAGGGGTGGGAGGGGGTCCCACATCACCCGCGTTCCATCACCAGCCTGGGATAGGTGGGTCGGGATACCCGGGCCCGGCGGGGCTCGCCGTGCAGCCTGGGGTGCCTTCTGGTGGTGCTGGACCCCCCCGGGGAGTGGGAAACGGTGCGTGATTGTGTGTCTGTGTCGGTGAGAATGCGGTATGGAAGGGTCCTGCCATGGAGGATTTGGGCCTCCATTGGCAGGACATCAAAACTTAATAATGTATCAATATTATATTATACAAAGATGGTTATTATTATTATTATTATTATTATTATTATTATTATTATTATTATTATGTATAGTATATCATATTATTATTAGTATAGATATCGGATAGTTGAATGGATGAATGAATGGGATGCCTGGGTCTGGGGCCCTCCGTTGTCGGGCCTGCACGGGTGTCGCCTTGTTGGGGGGTTCCCTCTCTCCGGGCCCGTCTCCGGTCCCCCCCGCCGCAGAGGCAGCGGGGGGGACCGGAGACACACACACACACACACACACACACACACACACACACACACACACACACACACACACACACACACACACACACACACACACATATAGCCACTTAGTCACATGCATATACACAAACATACACAGCCACACAAACATATACACACACACACACACACACACACACACACACACACACACACACACACACACACACACACACACACACGCATGATCATATACATACACACACACACACACACATAGACATACACACTGGCTTGTTCACCTGCATGCTGGCTCTCTAGTTTTTGGGGTTAGGTAGCGGTAGCGGTAGCTTAGCTCAGACTGCGATCAGATCTCAAGATTTGGGTCGATTGCTGTTCATGTTTTGGTCGGCTCCGTGCCGGTTTCGTGTTTTGTTTGTGGTTTTTTGTTGCAGATTTCCAG